>NW_005366873.1:129681-145514 GCF_000412655.1 Myotis brandtii
CACACACAGCATCATCTCCTTCCTCCTCACACCTGGGGCACACACAGCATCATCTCCTTCCTCCTCACACCTGGGGCACACACAGCATCATCTCCTTCCTCCTCACACCTGGGGCACACACAGCATCATCTCCTTCCTCCTCACACCTGGGGCACACACAGCATCATCTCCTTCCTCCTCACACCTGGGGCACACACAGCATCATCTCCTTCCTCCTCACACCTGGGGCACACACAGCATCATCTCCTTCCTCCTCACACCTGGGGCACACACAGCATCATCTGCCTCCTCACACCTGGGGCACAGGCTCAATCCCCAGTGTGGGGCGTGCAGGAGGCAGCCAATCAATGATTCTCTGTCATTATTAATGTTTCTATCTATCTCTCTTCCTTCCTCTCTGAAATCAATGGGGGGAAGAAAGCCACAAGAATGTCAGAATTTTGTACCACTTTTGGAGCAGTGTTTATGTACTAGAGTCCCGAAAGGAAATGGAAGACCTCTTGCTGTTAAATTCGTTCTTCTCATCCCGCCAGGTTCATCTGACCCAGAGCTGGTGTGAAGTTTATTCTGTTATTCTGTGTTAGGAGGACTGCTACCATTGTCATCTCTGATTTTCCATCTCAGAGAACAACGTAGGAGCCACTGATCCTTTGGAGTGAAATTGGGGACATAACAAACACAGAAGTAGCAAGAAATTATACAAATGATGCAGGCCATTAAAGAGTAAAACCCAAAAGTGATGTGAGAATCTGAAAAAAATCTGAGAAGAATCACTCCTGGTAGGCAAAATGTTTGCTGAGGCTAAAGGACTTATTCCATCCTCACCACACATATTACACTACTACGAAGGAAATAAAAGTTCAGTGGAGATCATAGCCAATGTTATATTTCATATTTGTCTGATGTATGTCAACAAAATTGTTCTATCCCTCTATTCCTCCAAAACTGCCCAACCTCATGCTCAGCCTTCAACAGAACCCCCTCTGTGAATGTGGAACAGGAAACTCCATGAGGATGGGACTGAGCCTGGATCTCCTCCTTTTGAACCCTGCTCCCCAGCCTGGTCAATTCTATAGATTCTTGTTGAAGCAATGGGCCGGGAAAAATAAGCCACAAGAATGTCAGAAACGTTGTGCCACTTTTGGAGAAGTGTTTATGTACTAGAGTCCCGAAGGAAAATGGAAGACCTCTTGCTGTTCAATTCGTTCTTCTCATCCCGCCAGGTTCATCTGACCCAGAGCTGGTGTGAAGTTTATTCTGTTATTCTGTGTTAGGAGGACTGCTACCATTGTCATCTCTGATTTTCCATCTCAGAGAACAACGTAGGAGCCACTGATCCTTTGGAGTGAAATTGGGGACATAACAAACACAGAAGTAGCAAGAAATTATACAAATGATGCAGGCCATTAAAGAGTAAAACCCAAAAGTGATGTGAGAATCTGAAAAAAATCTGAGAAGAATCACTCCTGGTAGGCAAAATGTTTTCTGAGGCTAAAGGACTTGTTCCATCCTCACCACACATATTACACTACTAGGAAGGAAATAACAGTTCAGTGGAGATCATAGCCAATGTTACATTTCATATTTGTCTGATGTACGTCAACAAAATTATTCCATCCCTCTATTCCTCCAAAACTGCCAAACCTCATGCTCAGCCTTCAACAGAACTCCCTCTGTGAATGTGGAACAGGAAACTCCATGAGGATGGGACTGAGCCTGGATCTCCTCCTTTTGAACCCTGCTCCCCAGCCTGGTCAATTCTATAGATTCTTGTTGAAGCAATGGGCCCAACACAACTACCAGCCTCAGACACAGGAAGTTCCCGTGATTTCTCCCACTTTATCATCTTCTACACTCACCCCCTCTGCATGCTAAGTAGATGCAAACAAATGGTGCTTCCTTGCCTACTCAAAGCGCACAGGGGACACCAGTCACGCCTTGAGCCAAAGATGACAAATCGCATTGGATTTGTGTGTCAATAACAAACTGGCAGTGGCTGCTTGGAGTGGGAGAATGTGAAGGATTCTGAGGCCACAGCTGATTTCCGTGGGAAAGAGGATGGTGATCCCTAGTCGGGCATAGGGGTGGGGAGTGAAAAATGGCAGCCCGTTGGCCATGCACTTTCCATTACCGTCTTCAGTTAGTTATGTTGCCAGGAAAAAGCTAAACGCTTAAGTGCTGATGGTGAATGGAAGGTGCCAGCATGAGGTGAGGAATGATTGACCATCTCAGCCTGACAGATTCCCCAAACATCTCAAGGCTTCACCTGCCTCCAGCGGCTCCACGCAGGAGACTAGGTCAGGCTTTGGGACAATGAGTGGCACCAACCATGGTTCTGACAAAACATCGGAAACACCTGTGGAACTTTATAAAGCCAAGTCTTCAACCGAGACATGCTGATCCTATGCTTGGGGACAATATTTAGGGTTTGGCCTTTGGAAGTGCTGGTGAAAGAAAGCTCTGCGAACAAGTCCGAGAAAGTCTTCTCTCCCCTGCAGCTCCAGAGAACCGGCCAACGGCACTGTGCGCAGTAGCAATGCTGTTAGCAGGACACCTGGACGTTGGGGTGATGCTGTGGCCTGTGAAAGTAACTCCTGTCCAGTGAGAGGCCTAATGCTCACTGGCCGACTTAGAAATGTTTTGCTGGGGAAGTTGAAATTCCTTTCTGCTCCCCAGAAGCCATAAATACACATATCTTTTCATTTCTGAGCCAGAGGAGATCACTAACCCTCCCCTTTCCTCACACTTGCAGCTGGTGTGAACGTCTGGATAGAGTTCTCCTTTAAACAAGAGCTCCAGCGTGTTGTCTCCTAGAAAGGAAGCCGTCCAGAGGCGGCACCTGCTGCCCACATGTTCCTTCAGCTGAGTCAGGAAGTAACGGTGTTTCCCTCCCCTTTACGTGGCATTACTCGCCCTCCTGCACATGCTCACACATCCCTCGCCTACGCTGCTTTTCAGTGTTCCTTTGCTGAGGTTATTCCCAAACGATGGATTCAAGCCTGGTAATTGCACCTGTCTTCAAGGTCAACAACGGGCATTGTTCTGCAGTGGACTCAGTTAGGACCTCTGCACTAGTCAGAGACAGCCCGAGACGAGTGGCTGAGGCGGGCTCTGGTTGGCATCATCCTAAATCTAGCCGGCCTGGCCTTTACCCCTCTTTCAGGGGCCCTCAGGGAAATTATGGCTCTTCTGGCCACTGTGACAGGCAGTAGGCCCTTGATGGATAGATGTCTGTGTGGGTGAATGAATGAAATGTCAGTTCTATTCCTCCAGGACCATAGCTGCTGGAAAATAAAGAACACTGACTCCCAAAATGAGAACACTTGTAGCAATAGACGTGGTAACCGCAGAATTCAGAAATGAAGACCTACTGGCTTCTCTCTCTGTCGTTACTGCTTCCACCACACTTCTTGTCATGACATGTTGTAATCAGTGATTTCCTTTCCTCAGAAGTCAGTGAGCAGAGGACGAAGGCCGGAAGAGAAATAGTGGAGTAAACTGGTTCTTTTCTCTGCTGCTCTCGTCCTCGTGCCTGCTTCTACCACACATCTTGTCATGACATGTTGTAATCAGTGATTTCCTTTCCTGTGTCCTCCTCGGTGCTGTATAGACCTCAAGAGCAGGGACTGTCTCTTGATTGCTTGTTTTTTGTATAACCTCCTCATTTAGCACAATGTCTGATTCATAAGGGTAACTCAGCAAATTGTTGAATGACTGAATGAATGAATGAATGAATGGAAAGGTTTTGAAAAGAAAAGAAAAAGGTAGGACTATGTAAAGGCTAAATGTTTGCAAAGCTCAAACATAGAAATTAGGCTCTGAGGATAGAGCATCCGCCCGTGGACTGATGGGTCGCAGGTTCAATTCTGGTCCAGGCCATGTACCTTGTTTGCAGGCTCGATCCCTGACACAGGCCAGGGCGCGAGTGGGAGGCAACCAATCCATGCGTCTCTCTCACATTGATCTTTCTCTCTTTCTGTCCCTCCTCTTCCCTTCCACTCTGTCTAGAAATCAATGGAAAAATATCCTCGGGTGAGGATTAACAAAATAAATAAATAGCCTGTATAAGGAAGAAAACATTTGCCAAAACCGTTGGCTCAGTCTCTGTAGGATTCACCTCTCATGTTGGAATAAAAGCCAGTGGAGAGACTCCACTCTTCCGACTACAGGACTTAAATCATTTGGGCAGAACTCTTAGAAAAGCATGTGTACGATTTTTAAAAAGCCCATCTGGTAGTACAACATCAGTATGTATTTGGGAAACAAACTAACAAAACACAAAGCACACCGATCATTTTTATTACAACAATCTACGGAAAGTAAAGGTTTACAAAATCTTTTGGGCCAAAGGGTATATAAAACAGATTGATTTTTCCCATGTGGGGGCGTCAAACCCCAGGAGGGACGTGAGATCTTTATGTTTATCTAACACAGCTTAGGTTTTAAAAGGCTGGGAAATAACTCGGCATGAATTTTATTTCTGTTCCCGAGGCTCGCTGCTTGTTCTGGAGAGTTGCAGAGTCAACAAAACCCGAGGGCTTTATTCCACAGGATCCTTTCTATTATTTACTCTGAGGAGCCTGGGGACATGGCCACACAGTTCAACCAGGGACCTGAGTTTTCCTGAGCTGACTGGAGCGTGTATGATCAGCCTCCTCTGGCTCTAGGCATGGTACAGAGTTCAATGCCTCTTGCCCCTTTCCTTCAGCCACCCCCAGAGCACAAAGCCTGTTAACCTTCATCTAGGCACCTTTTCCCCCTCCACTGGCCATGTAACAACTAGATGCCAAGCCACGCAGTATTCAATTTTACCTACAACTCTAATGGCCACAGCCTTTTCAGATTGACAAGGTGCTACTACATATAACAGGAAACATAAAGGATAGAGAAAAACGCTAAATGACACCAGGGGATCCCATCCGTGCCATGGGAGACATTTTAAGGACAGTGACCTGGTTTATTCAACAACTGGGTGCAGAAGAAGGGCGAGGGGAACTGTCATAAATGAAAAGAGACTTAGGGATAGATCCATTTAAGGCAATGTGTGGATTTTGCTTGGATCCCAAGTTAAACCAACTCACTGCCAAAAGACATTTGTCAGACGATCTGGGAAATTTAAGTACAATCTGAACATAAGATGATATTAAGGAATTGTTAATTTTTTTAAGTTAACCCTGAATTCATTTGAATATTACTGTTAATTTTTATAAATGGATATTTTGTTATGTTAAACAAATTTGTTGTTTAGAGATACATACCAAAGTGTAAGTGGGAGAAAGAGAATGATGAATAGGATTTGCTTTGAACCCTGCCAGCAAAAACAAACACACAAAACAAAACAGAAGTGTGTGTTTGTGTAGGAACCGAGCAAACAGAACTGGTGAAATAGGAACGTTGTGAAACTGGCTGACAGCTACCTGAGTGGTTTTCCAATTCCCCTGCTGCTAAGAATATTTGAAAATTTTTACAATAAAAAGAACAATCTTGATGTTAGAAAGAGAGAGAGCAGGAGGGACCTGACAGTGTTGCATTCTGCTGAGGGATGAGATAAATGAGTAAAATCTCCCATCAGCTTCGAGATTGGCAGTCACAGGAAATCTGGGTGAGGTCAGACAGGAGTGGAGGGGAATTTAGGGTTGGCCATGATTTTTTTCCCAATGGGAGAGACTTCAACTTTTAAAAATCGAATAAAGTGAGAGCTTGAATAAACAAAAGAAAGAAAATGTAACCAATTGGATAAGGGTCCCAAGAAAAGAGGAGAGGATGAGAGCCAATGGACAGGCAGGCACTGGCCTTGGCTAGGAGAGGGGCAGCTGCCCAAGTAAAAAGAAAAAGAAAGAGTAGATGCAGATGTAGGTACTCGGTATGTTTGGACCAAAAAGAGGAGAGATTTGCTCTCTTGATGACTTCTGTTTTCTGTATAAAGTAGGAGGAGATTCAGGATAGGAGGTATATAAAAACCAAAATTTAAAAACCAAAAGAACAAGTAGATTTCAGAACAGTGTTGTTGACCAATTTATAATCATGTATGTTCTCCCCATGATACCATTTGTCCCAGTAGCACTCAACTGTCAGGGTGCTGCTGAGAGAAAGAGAAACACTAGGTATATTCAGGTTGATGTTTTGCCTGACAGGATGCCAAAAAACGAACAAACAAAAAACAGGCAGCTTAGGGTGTTGATAGGCGTTATTACTGAACGAAATAATCATGCAACTTAAGCTGGGTATAAACGGGTTGGTGGACTTCAAGAAAGCAGAAGGTTAAGGGATCAGAGTTCACAAAGACATCTGGGAATGTCACTTCGTTAGCCCAAAGAGGGCTGTTGTGGTTGGAGTGGGGGACGCTCCATTAGCAAGTTCGGAGGTAGGCGTTTGTGAGTGATACGATGAACCAATGGTAAGAGGGAGTGGAGGAAGTAAACAGTTAACTGGATTGTAAGTCACTTGCAGCATTAATGGCAAGAGCAGAACTTTCTAACAGACCACTCCCGAACATTTGCAGGCCCCAAATACCATGCCACTGTAGTACAGGGCCCTCGGAGAGAAAAGCAGCATTTTGCTGTCCTAGGCAACAGTACACACAGATAATAACATTGTCTCCTAGAATTTTCAGAATCCCTTTGCCTAGATAGTCCATGCACTATTTGTCATCCTCACCATATTCTTATAATGCAAGGGGGGGGGGGGCAGATATGAAGAACTATGGGACAGAAAGTCCATATTTGATTAAAGCAAGGTTCCCAGAAATGGACTCCCACTTGCCTTTTCAAGCTCAGAAAGAGTTGGCCAGGAGACCTCCTGGGCACGGAGGCTGGCCAGGACTCCCAGAGCCTAATGCCATGTCCTGACTCATGACTTTTCCTCTGGGCTGGTGAACCCTTCCATAAGGAAGCCAGGCAACGTAGAGAGCAGTGCAACCTCGGGACAACTGCTCTCACACTAAGGTTCCCCCGTCCCCTCTGAGACCCAACTCCATGGCCAACTTGGTGCAACGCAGTAGGGCGGGGACCCTCCCACTGGGGGACATTGCTCTCGGCCACCCTGCTCCTGGGCTGGCCTAGGCCTCAGCCTGACATGCCATCTCCTTTCCTCCTTCCACCAATCAATCTTCTATCTCCCACTTGCATCCACTTTGTTCTCTGCTCTTTGCCACAGGTCAAGTTTCTGTCCACCCGTAGGTATCTGTCATCTTTCCTTTTCAACAATATGTACAGCTCAGTGCTGTGAGCTGAACACTGAGCCCAGCAACAGAAAGCAGAGTGATAAAAACATTCATCTTTCATTTCCCCGGAGAAGGACAAGTGAATCAGAAGAAATTGAAGCAAAATAAGAGAAAAAAACAACAACTAACATTTAAATATGACAATCTTGTTATTGCAAACACAAAGGGTTAGTCAAGTGCTTTACAAATGAAATGCTGCCTTCAGGCTAAATATTATGTATCTAGGCCTTCAAGGCCCAGGGAGTTGAGACCTTCTGTGTGAGGAGGGTCAGTTCTAGAAGGGGCTGCTGATGCTCAGGGCCCATTGCTAACTGAGGCACACACCATAGTTAAGCTCCAAAATCTCTCTTATCTCACACTTACCCTGAAGGCCAAGGAAAACCTTGGAAATACTAATGTACTCCCATTAGTTTTCATTATTAATAGGTAGACATACCAACCCACAGGGTTATAATGTATATATCATGAACTCTAGCCATAACTTGTCTTAGCTAGGTTGAACATAATAAATATTCTTTAAATCATTTTAGAACAATGATTATTCTTCCTGGAAATACTCAAAATATACCTCACCAAACTGTCATGTCACCTCCTCTCACCCGGGGAAGTTCCAGCCCAGCTCTGTTTTGTCATTGATTTCCTGGTGCCTATAGGCCTCAGTCCTATATTCTGTCCTAGAATTCAGTCTATTTTTAAGGCACATGTGAAAGTTCACCAATGAGTAAAACATTCTATACAGAAAAAAACAACTGTACTTTTCTATCTCATTTACAAAGGCCACGTTGAGTCTGATTACCAACCAAAAGGAGATTATATTTCATGCTCCCATTAAATAAATCCATCAAGACTGTATCTCGGATTAGCATGGCTTCAGGATTTGGGCAATATTAGATCCCTTCATGTCCTGGCTACAGAAGGTAGATCTGAGAAATTGAAAGGGGGAAAAAATGATATTAATAGGAATCCAAGGGAAAAAGACATGGGTAGATCTTTGAATGAATAAGTATTATTTTGTAAACATTTTTGCAAAGATAGTATTCATTTCTCAAATAACGTTTCTTTATTTTAATTGCAAAATTTTAAGATGTACACATTTTTATACTAGTTGCAAATTCCAAATTATACGTGGGTATAATTTCAAATCCCACTTATGAAATTTAAACGAAGTTTGAAAATGCAAAGGGAAAAGTAATACTTACTCGCGTCCATATTTCCCAGATATATCTACCACCATGCCTGCTCCCAACTTATTCCGGGAACGCCTAAATGAATGTTCCTTCCAGATGAACTCAATACTTGTGATGTTGCCAACATTAACTTCTGCATCAATTAATTTTGTATAGGTCATGCCGGGCTTAAGTGTTCCACTGTCAAGAGAGAAATAAGCCTCATTCTCTTGCACTGGGAATTCACAATGTCGCCATGAAAGGCAGCTGCGTGTGTACCATGGAAGAGAAAGTTGCATTTTATAAGTCATTGGAAATTTTCACAAGTGAAAACAAATGCCGGTCTGTATAACATTAAAGGGACTGGGTAGCAGGATAACTCTCTCTCTCTTGCTGGCACTCCTGACAACTTTTCCCCACACACCTTATTGTCTATGTCTGCGTTTTCATTTCCTAACACTGTCTGCTGGTAGCTTGAAGTAAAAAGACAAGTCACATAAAACATGGCAGCCTGTGGTATGAGAGGAAAAGGCGACACGGAGCTGCTCACCCAGCCAGTGAAACCGGGGCCCAGCACCATGTTCCCTGCCGGGCCTCGGCCTTGCCTACCTGGCCACCCCAAACTCCTCCGTCTTCCCAGTCGTCCCCCCAACACGGAGAAAGATGCTCCCCTGAGTGACATTGTTTCCATCGAGTGTGACAGACAATTTGTGCCTCCAACCTTGAAAGAGCAAGAGAGAGAATGAAGGGTTAAAACTATGCAAAAAGCATGCCATCCTGGCGTTTTAATGTAAATGAAACTTTGTAATGTTCAGAGTTAGAGTGGTACAAGGCTGCTCATGTTCATGAGAAAGAATACAACTTTAGATTGCTTGAGTGAATTTGGTGAAAAATGACATTCAAAAACACACATACCCCAGCCAGAGTGGCTCAGTGGTTGAGCATCGACCTATGGACCAGGAGGTCAGTTTGATTCTCAGTCAAGGCACATACCTAGGTTGCGGGCTCAATCCCTAGTGTGGGGCATGCAGGAGGCAGCCGATTAATGACTCTCTCATCATTGATATTTCTATCTCTCTTTTTCTCACCCTTCTTCTAGGAAATCAATAAAAACATACTTAAAAATAGATATAAATGCTCCCATTTCAATTTCCCACAAGTAGATTTGTGGTGCAGGGAATGAAATCCACCCCCTGCCCCCCCACCTGCCTCACCACCTTTCTTCTCTGGGCTCCTTTAACTACTGCCCCACCGAGTCCCCTTCTCCCCCTGCCCATTCCTCAGCCTCCTTGGCGAGGGCCTCTGACTCGGCTCCCTTTCTTCTCCATCTGAGACTCTTTGTGGGGGGCTAACATCGTTGACTTTCCCAGCTCTGATTACTGGAGAAACTCAGCGGCTGAAGGCTCTGCCCTTAGCCCACAGCCATCTCCAGAGGCCGAGACCCGCATCTCTCACTGCCTGGTGGGCGAGTCCATAGGCTTCTCCACCCCCACGTGCTAGAACGGAGCCTGTCAACTTACTCCAAACCAGCCTCTTTTCTTTTTCTTAGTCTTCTTTCATTTATTTATTTTTCATTTTCAAATATGTTTTTTTTACTGCTGATGGTATTATAGATATCTCCAGTCCCATCCCCCCAGGTCTTCACCCCTTATTACCCATGTCCATGGGCTATGCATGTAAGTATGTAAGTTCTCTTCTCGTCCCTCAACCCCACATCGAGTATGTCAGTCTGTTCCATGCCTCCCTGCTTCGGCTCTTATTTTGTTGGTCAATTCATTTTGTTCCTGAGGTTCCACAGATAAGCGAGAGCATGTCTCTTTTCTTGTGCTAAAACATCAGAAAATGGCACATCGCCCACTCAGCCAGAATCACCGAGACTCATTTCCTGCACCCCTCAAATCCACTCTCCCCGCTCCTTTTTGCTGCCACCTCCTAACCACCTCTGTACTCTCTCCGCATCTCTCTACACTCTGCCTGGATTCCTGTAACAACTGTCCTTTTTCTCCCCCCCCTCCTACCCCCCAGCTTTGTTGGGGTAATACTTACAGATTACACTGGGATTTAAAGCACATAAGGAGATGATTTGCTAGACTACAGATATTGTGGAGTGATGAGCACAATACAGTTAGTTCACACATCCATCCCCTCCGTGGGGAGTCAACCCTGTCCTAAAGGTCACCCTGCCTCCACCTTGTCCCCACTGATCCCGGCAGCAACTCCTTCGACTGATTTTTCTAAAATAAGCAAATCTGATCATCTTAATACCCTTCGGTGGCTTTCCCTGAGCCCAAAGACAGAGCCTTACGCCCCACGTGGTGCAGTTTCATTCTTTGACCCGTGTGTCTCTCAGCCTCCTCTCACACGACTCTCCTCCTGGTCTCTGTCACCCCCAGGAGTCCCTCAGTGCCACCTGTGGCCTCCAGGCAGTTCCTTCTCCTGCCACCGCTTTGAGGACTCAGGTTAGAAATCGCTTTCCCGCAGAAGCCCCCTGACCTGGCTATGGAAGTTCCCTCCTCTGTCTCCTAACACAAGTTCTACTGAAACTGAGATTTTTATAGTTTTTGCACATCTTCCCCATTAGCCTAAACTCACACCGTTGTTCCTCAGGGCGTCCTCAAAGTCTGGCCCAGTGGCCACTTGTTTAGTAGACCCTCAGTAAAAACGGTCAGAGTGGAAAAGATAAGAACCTTTAAGCTTTACAATAAAACTGAGCTGTAATACTTACGGGCAAATGGGGAAAGAGCCCCGGTGTTTAAGAAATAATACGGTCTATTAGGCTTCTTATTTTTGAGGTGAAATTTGTCAGCAAAATGACCCATCGTTGGGCAACCTTCTTCGGGACAATGGAAGCAATTTCCCTGGTGACAGAACACAAGAGGCAATCAGCAATATAATTAGAAATGTTGTCCTTCGATAAATTCATGATGTATTATTAAACAATAATAAATCTTTAGAATTTAAGTAAAGAATATGCATTTAAAAATGACTAAATTGACTAACAGGCTACCCTGCCTGTTTTCCAGAACAAAACAAAATAAGACAAAATCAATGAACAGAAAAAGAAAAATGGCCTTTTAGAGAAATAAAAAAGGGTACAGAATGTGAACAGAAAATCCACAGGAGAGGAAACTTAGTCAATAACTTATAAGAAGATGCTCCATCTTACTGGTTGTCAGGGATGTGCTAATTAAAACAACGTGTACTTTCATACGGGGCAGATCTGCAAAAACGAAAACAACTGGCAGACCCAAGGACCGGGGGGACATTGAGTGGGGATTCTCATTTGCTTCTGATGAGACTATCAATTCACAGGCGTTGCAGACAGTGGTTTGGGAATGTCTGGTAAAGATGGAAATGCACATACACTTGGACAATCTCACTTCTTTTATGCATCATCAAGCACCTTCCGCCAAGTCCAGCAGGAGACATGCACAGGTGGTTATTGCCGAACTGCTTTTAATAACATTAAAAACCACCCAAACACACATTAATGGAGGGATGAATAAATAAACTGGGGCTGATTCCTACAAAATAAATATGTAGCTCGATATACATCAACGTAGGTGTCAAATTTATAAAGTTTAACAACAACAACAAAAAGCAAACCCAGAAAGGTACTTAGAATATGACGCTATGTATTCTATATACTGTATATGTGATTCACTTCAAATTCTCCTTTAGTGCAGGTAGTGAGGAAATATAAGCTACTTCAATTCTTTAATTATATCTGTATAAAATCTAAAGCAAAGGCCCTGGCTGGGTAGCTGAGTTGGTTAGACTGTCGTCCCAATATACCCAGGTTGCATGTTCCATCTCCGGTCAGGACACATACAGGAATCAACCAATGAATGCATACAGAAGTGGGACAACAAATCGATGTTTCTCACTCTCCCTCCCCCTCTCTTTCTAAAATAAAATTTTAAAAATCTAAAGCAAAACGAACAAGATGTTGACTTTAAAAACGCTTGGGTAGGAGTGTTTGAGTATTTTCTATTTTAGGTTTTAATGTTTCAAATTTATACACTATGGACATTTGGGCTAGGATGACAGTAAAACAGCCCATTTAAAACTTCATTTTCTATAAAGGAAAATTCTAACAAAAATAACAACGGCCTCCATTTCCTGTGTGCTGACCATGTGCCAGGCACCGTTCTAGGCACTTTCTGTGCATCCAACTCAACGAATCCTCACAAAGTCCCTTATTACTGTGATGCTTCCAGTCTCCGTTTTACACAGGTGAGGAAACTGAACTCTGCACAGAAGTTCAACAATTTGTCCGATGTTGCACATCTGGTGGTGATGAAACAAGAATATGAACGGGGCAGCCTGATGCTGGAACCCCTCTTTATTTTATTTTATTTTATTTTTATGACTGTTTGAGTTAAAATTCAATAAAACATGTCAAGGACATCACCTCGATGTTCTCTAAGTTTGCAACCATAACTTGCATCCCTGTGGCACGGGAGTCTAAGGTTCTCCAATCGGGCAGATTGAACCCCATTATCTCTGAATACACTGTGAGTCTGAAGGCCACCCCTATGGTAAATGCCCAGACCCTGCAGCCTCTCAGAGCAGCACCCGGGCTGGTGGAAGGGGAGTGCTGGGGTCCAGCCCCAGCGGTCCAGGGGTTCCCAAAGGTGTGGACGGAGTCGGCAAAGAATGTTTTACACAGAGACAGCGTTCAGAACTCTCTAGCTTTCCTTAGTCTCCGTGGATCTTCCCTGTGCCTGGCTGAGGCCACAGAGAAAGATCCTGAGGCAAGCTGAGCCTTTATTTTTATAGTCAGAGGTAAACAAGGTAGTGGTTACCAAAGTTACACTGTTCTTGTGAGTTTCACTTGTTTTTGTTCTTATTGCACTTCCCTCAGACCATTAGCTTCCCAGGTAAGATCTAGGGAGCGTTATAAGGGCAAGCCTAATTATGCTGAGAGGACTGTGCCCTCTAAGCTGGGACTTGTTTATGACTTTGCCCACAGGTCAGTCCGAGGCTTAACCCTATATCAGCTTCCCACAGGGGAGGTGGAGGAAAGGGAAGTTAGGGGGGAATGTCAGTGTATGCCTGCCCAGCTTTCTGATAAGGGAAGTTCACCAGGGCACATTCAGAGTAAGGGACTGGTGAGGAAACAGCCTGAGGCATCCACTCCCCTTGCTCTGTAACAGGAGGGCAAGGCTTATTCCTCCCCAACCTTGCCCTCACTCACAAAGTGCTACTCCTCACAGTAAACTTCAGGTGGAAGTCCTGCGATGTTTCTCTACCCTGATCAAACAGTGGTCTCCAAACACAAGAGGGAACCTCTTTCCACTTCCCACCACAAAACACATTTCCTTCCTCCTTTTCATAGCGACGACCAAGTGAAAAATACGCTCCGCTCAGATCTGGCACCACGTGCTGTACGTTTCAAGTAAAATCGGATTTGGTGTTGGTCACGTATTGATCTGTGTGGAGTTTCTGTGAGCCATCTATGCCCTCGTTCTGCTCGGTATAAATAATTAAATTTTAATAAAATAACTTTAATGTTCCCAGTGAATAGAAACACTTTTGGTTGTTGCTATTGATTGGTTCAGCTTCCTTGGGGCATCTTTGAAGATGACATTTAAAAATATATACATAGAAAAATGTTTGCCCTGGACTTATCCTAGCATCTAATTACTGCATAACAAATAGCCCAAAAGAGCAAAATTGGATAGAATGTTCAGAAGAGCTGAAACAACCAGAATACAAATAGCTGGGTTACTTATTTGAGCCCTTCAGCAACCTCTGCTGCTGTTCAGTATTCAGCACGGAAAGAATCAACTATTTCCCAAAGTGCCAGGTGCATTTTTTTTTTTTTAACCACAAACTCAAAGCCCTAATTTTTAGTTGGCTGTTCATGCTTCAACAAATGACTGGCTAATTAAATTGCACTGCAAAATGCTTTACTTACCGCTTTAAAAGACTCGTAGGACCTACAAGGATAAGCAATAAACGCGTGGGGGTTGAGAATGCTTTCTGCATAAAAGCGGTGACTTCGGGCATGGTTGCAATCAAAGAAGGAAGCCATTTCTGCGAAAACAATATCCAATGAACTGAGAGCAATGAACGGATTAACTGATAACTGAGATTATGAACCATTTCTTAGAAAAGTAACTTTAAATGACAGTTTCTTGACTCAGGTCTGGACAGCTAGACCATGTGTGTGTGCTTGGATGCTGCTCAAGGTTGATCAGTATTACCAAGCATTTTCTTTGTGCCAAAGAATTCTTTGTGTGAATCTAAAAGAACAGTCAAGCAGGGTAGATAAACAAATGCAAATGTAGATGACTCAGTGCTCTGACACTAATGTCCTCCTAGCTTCCCGGATCTCTGAAATATGCACTTAGAGCTTTGAGCATCCCTGTGCCCATGGCATTGCCTTAGACCAAGTAATTTTGACTCCCTGACTGTAGGAAAGACCGAACTCCCTCCTATTCAAACACAGCACAGCCAGCACTGTTAACCATTGCCCACCTTCAGAGGAGCTTCAAGGTGTGGCAGGTGGGAGGTGCTATAAAAGATGCTAAAGACAGATTCGCATTGTCATTGTCAGGCATAACGTTACTGCCACCAATATTTGGGATTATTGCCATAATCAATAAGGTAGATCTCCATACATCTGTGCATTCTGAAGTTCTCATAGCATCCTAGTCATCTGTCTTCTTTACCTTCCTTAACACTTTTACTCTGTGGCAATGGACCATTATTCCTATGACCTACACAGCTTGGCTGCTGCCCCAGGCCCTTTGCACTTGCTACCCCTCCCGTCAGCCTGGAATGCCTTTCCCCCAGGTATCCACGTGGCTAGCTCCTTCAGGTAATCTTTTTGGGAAGAACTCCCTGGCCACCTCATCAAAAATCTCCTTTCCCCACCTCACCCCTGTGGTCAGCAACACATCATATTCCCGTTCCAGGCTTGATGTTGTCTTCTTAGCACGTATTCTATTACTGCTTTTCTAGCAAATTAGAATATTGGCTTCACCAGAAAGAGATGTTTGTCTTTTGTATTCCGTCCTACACTGCTGTTCCTAGGACAACGCCTGGCACAGAGTAAGATCCAATACCGCTGCACTGAACGAATGGACCCTCCTGGTGTATGCTGAGTGGCTACAATGGGCTGGACATGCTGCCGGGGACTGTGGGTACAAAGGCAACCAGGACAGGATGCTGACCTGCGGGTCTCACGAGTGTATGGAGATACATGTGACTATATTTTGGACTAAAATATATATATATGATATACATTTTTATTTTTTCCATTGATTTTTTAGAGAAAGTAAAAGGGAGAGGGAGAGACAGAGATGAACACCAATGTGAGAAAGACACATCAATTGGCTGCCTCCCACATGCCCACAACCCGGGCCAGAAGCCTGCAACCGAAGTACGTGCCCTTGACCAGAATCAAATCTGGGACCCTTCAGTCCGCAGGCCGA
>NW_005366873.1:145623-174699 GCF_000412655.1 Myotis brandtii
ATATTATATTTATTATATACAAAAGGATGTGGATCTTGTCCAAGTAGGGAGCTGAGTGAATGTGTAACAGCAGCCTTCATATTTCACAAAGTACTTACCTTCCTTGTAAGCATTGAAATCAAATTTTAATAGAGGTGTAATTAAGTCTTCACATCCTGGCATATGTTTCCCTCCATTTGGGTAAAAGTCCAGGTGCCCACAAGCGTTGATTGTGCCGGCCCCTGAAATAGATATTAGAAGTAGGAGGAATGCTTTTCAAATTCTCCTCTTTGCTTCAGTGTAGCTCTGTTTGTGTTAAAAAAAAACTTTTACCAAACTCGAAGAGGAAGCGAGCTGCATTGGTGTGAATGACATCGACAAAGCCGGCGTCCGAGGGGTCCAGCCTGACCTCGTTGGGGGTGTTGTGGAAACACGGCCCGGCGGGGTCCAGCCCTAGGAAGCAGGTGCCTATTACACGGAGTCCCGTTCTGCTCAGGAGGACCTACTCAGGAGCACTTCTGGCACCCCACTGGGTGTTCAGATACTCGATTTTGTACATAAAAATAACAGGTGAACACAGGCAAGGCCCAGCGGCAGGGCAGGCTTACCAGTTATTCTCCCGAGGCCTGGCGTCCGGGCCCCAGCCTCCCCGGCCAGGTGAGCTCCCAGGCTGTGGCCGATCAAGTGCACTTTAGAAGGGGGGTATCCAAATTGTTTCTGATGGGATTTTAAAAAGGAACACAGAACAGACATTTTGAAAAGAGCCAGTAGAATGGCTTAACTCTGCTTAAAGTGGGAAAGGGGCTGGCACCCCCCACTCCAATCACATGCAGGATGGGGTCTGGCAAGGTGACAGCGACACCCACGCCCACCTCTGTACTCATCTGGCTGAAGGAGAGCACACCAGGCAGGCCTGGAGGAAGCCTCTGCCGAGCCCCTGCCCTGTGCCGAGGGGCCTCATGGGTACAGGAGAATGCCCAGGGGCAACCGCTGTGCTTCCGGCCCATGCCATCCCTCCCGAGGCCCAACCCTTCCCGCAGGGCCCCAACAGCGGTCAAAGGCAGCTCCTGCCCTCGCTGCTATCCACCACCCGTGTCCACCGCGCCCTGCCTGTTTCCTCCAGTTTAAGGCAACTCTAGCCAATGTCTGGGAAGACTTGGGACCGAGAGAGCCCATAGCTCAGACACCAGGACCAGTGAGAAAGCTCCCAAAAGCTTAGGACCGGTTTTTCTCTGAGAAGGAGATTAGTTTAATTTCATTCTTTGTATAGAAAGACCCACTCTAAGTGCCTCCTTAACATCTACTCTCCCCTGACAGAGTGGGGGCAGAGAGAGATTTGTGGGGGCAGAGGGAGACTTGTGGGGGCAGAGGGAGACTTGTGGGGGCAGAGGGAGACTTGTGGGGGCAGAGGGAGACTTGTGGGGGCAGAGGGAGACTTGTGGGGGCAGAGGGAGACTTGTGGGGGCAGAGGGAGACTTGTGGGGGCAGAGGGAGACTTGTGGGGGCAGAGGGAGGGGATGTGTGGGGTGCAGAGAGAGACTTGTGGGGGGCAGAGGGGACGTGTGGGGGCGGAGAGAGACTTGTGGGGGTCAGAGGTGAGTATTGGCTCCCGATTCTGCTTGAGGCTGCTTCCTATCTGTGCTCAGTGTTTCACATCACCTTCCCGGCCGCCCACCTGAGTTAGCTGCCGATCACATCCCTCTTCATCCCCCTGCCTTGCATTTCCTCGCAGCCCCCGCCTGCACTCTGTGAGCAGACACTGTCCCGCTCACTGTGAACCTGCAGTGCCCAGAACAGGGCCCGGCTCACAGCAAGCGCAGATAAAACATTTGTTGAATAATGAGTGAACCCTCCTCAAGAATCTGAAAGGGTCATAAATCTTTAGATTTACTTCCCTGCATTTTGTAGTGGGACATTACTTTCTATAATGATAGAGCACTTGGACATTTCTAAGTGTCTCTGGGTATATCCCTTATAAATAGCAACATCTATTTTATTCTTTTAGAAAATGTTTAGATTAAAGAATTATGGTTGGACTGGCCTACAGATCTAATTCACTGCATAGGACCAATTTCTAAACAGAATTCATAAGATGGAAATGGTTAATAATCATTAAGGATAGGTTTACAGTGTGATGAAAACTAACAAAGACGGTCCTACAGGCGGATCAAGGTAGTGACCTTGAGCGAGGGGAAGGTCGGGAAGCCTTTGGTGAGGAGCCTGTGAAGGAACACTGCCACCACGTGGCTCTTTGTGTAACCACAGGCGCTTTCCCAAGAAGTAACTGCTTTCCTGACCACCACACAGGAGTGCTTACTGTTTCACATGTTCAGTACTTGTGCAAGCTAATGAAAAGAACGGAAAAGTGCCACGAATTCTTGGTGATGCAAAAGCAATTCAATATACTTTTAAAATAATAACTCTCTTTACCATGAGAACATCAATGAAATAAGCCACCTCGGCTCCGGCAACGCGAAGATTGTTGACGGCGGGGATGTACTCCAGCGATCCGTTAATCCAGTCTACGTTAATGCAGTTCACATCTTCTGCTTTTAGCAACACCTGGGACAACGATTTAGTATAAGTATTAAAGGAATGAGAATGAGAGAAAACCAACTGATCCCATAATAAGCAATAACACTAGCAGGGCCTACTACATGCTAGATACTGTCCTAACCCTTTTACGTATAGGAACTTATTTAATCCTCACTTACAGATAAGGAAACTGAGGCACAGGTAGGCTAATTAACTTGCCCATGATCACAGAGCCGGTAGGTAGAACCAGGATATGAATTCAGACAGCCCGATGCTAACACACTCTATCACTTATAAATAATTCATCACTTGCTATGCTAGCAGTGTATTCATCTTGAGTATACCATTAAGAGGGGAAAATTAATCTCTTGAAGTGAACTTAGAAATTTTTTCCCTTCATTAAATAAGAAATGGATCATGCCATTAGTTTATTTTCAAAAGATGAGAATTTACCAAAGAATAATTTTTAAAATAGGCCCCCATTATAATCTATGCAATTCATGATAAGTGAGAAAAAGTGGGAAATGGGTAAGGCATGTCAGGCCTTAGGACATGGACCACATGAGTAAGCAATGGAGGAGTCCATGAATATGCATTAATGCCACACAAGGTACATTCGCCTTAAACGTAAGTGTTCCCGCTAAAGAGCGTGTTCCCGTCATACATTGCACATGGCCTGCTGCCATTTTCCGTCTGACTTCCACCCAGGTATGTTGATGCGGGTCATCCTGTCTGTTCTGAAGTGTGAGGCGTGGATAGTTCGATGGTTAATCGCACTGATCTCCTGTTTCAAGTGAAGAGAGATTAAGATGAAACAATCATTCCATTTTATTTAATATTTAGATTCTAAATCTGCTCAAAAGACTTCCACTACAATTAATTCATATACATCATTCTACAATATTATAGATAGATAGATAGATTTCAGAGAGGAAGGGAGAGAAATAATAACATCAATGATGAAAGTGAATCATTTATTGGCTGCCTCCTGCATGCCCCCCATTGGGGATCGAGCCCACAACCCTGGCACGTGCCCTGACCGGGAATTGAACTGTGACCTCCAACCACTGAGCCACGCCAGCGGGCTAAATTTAATTTTTATCAACCTTCTTTAGTACACTTTTACCAAAGAAATAGTTACTGATACATACTGGGAAAGGGCTAAGAAATTATTCATGCATGATGAAATGTAATAGGTAAATATAATCATGAGGAAGAGAAATAAACATGTTTGGGTTTAAAGCAATGTTTGTAAGACAAGGTTGGGCTGGTTTCCATCAGAATTTCAGCAAGCCTTACTTTGGTACAGCACTTCTCACTGACCATCAATGTAATTCATGGGAATTGTCTTATTTGAGACTTGGAAGCAAGCTACCTGGTAGCAAAATAGACTATCCACCCCACTTTCTGAGTGAGGAATAGAAGTTAGAATCTTACCACGTAAAAGGCAACAGCATACTGAAGATAATTTTATGTGATTACATTAAATATTATTTTGTATTTCTTATATTTTGTTGCATTGGTTTTATAACCAAACTCTCAAAGATTTTAGAATATGATGAATTTAAGTGATTTTGTTATTAAGAGGATTAAGAGACCCAAGTACAAGCAATTCTATTAAGACAAAAATGAATTACCAGCAGATAGCAAGTCTGACAGTAGTGAATCCTACGACTGGAAAGCCACACATAGATCCTTATGAAATCTAAACGAAGAGCCCATTGCGACCTGCCTGAGTTGGCAGTGACATGCCACTAATCGTACACCTCGCTGGCTAAAGAATCAGAAGTTGGTTTACATAGCAATTTCAATAGAGCTGACACTCGGATCTGTCCATGTGGCAGGAACTGTTCTCGGGGCTTCATAGAGCAGCTCATTTAACCTTCACGGCACAGTGAGGTGGGTACAGATTTTACGGATCAGGAAGGGGCACAGTGACAGAGGTCAGCTCACTTGCCCAGAAGTACTGTCTGTAGCCAATGAGTCCTGAGCGGGGGTCAGACCCACGTGGTCTTTCTCTGAAGTCATGAGCTTAACCGCTGGCTTCTCAAGTTATGATCTGAACATCGTGTTCTCCCCTGACAGGGCCCAGACCAGATGCGGCATTGGCTGAGGCAGGAAATAAAATCAGTTGTATTCAGGCTTTATGGGAGCACTTACCTGCTAAGTACTGGAACCCAGGGGCAAAAACATTTGTCCATCTATGCATCTAAAAGCATCCAGATGTTCATTCCAACTCCAGCTGGAGCCCCCTAAACACCTACTATACTCCTGTTTCTACAGGGAGGAATTTGGTAGAAAAGATTTGTTTAGGCTTTCCCCGTCAAGAGAATAGTTTGAGGAAGGGGAACCCCAAGCAAGTCTCAAAGTGGCAATTGGACAAATATTGTGGGATCTGAGCATCCTCTGTTGTCACACGGAGCCACTGAGGAATTTAATACAGTAGAAACGGTAGAAAAAACACTTTGTTCACTCTTCATTCCATCTGGCACACCCCTGAAAATGGCATACTAACCTAGAAAATGGGAAATGCCAAACATCGCGGGATCAAAAGAAGGCATCTGGGATTCTGATGCCACAAGGACCCATGTGGAGCTGGGTGCTCGGGCCTTTTCCCATCATTCTTATCCTGGAGGAGTCATGGAGCCTAGTAGGTACGAGATCAACCCATTCTGCACCTGCTGACTACTTCACAGGTCATCTCATTTCCTGCATGTCAGAAACAGTCACCACTTAGGTATGTTCCAACCTTGACAATGGCTACAGGCACAGAAACTGGCAGACTTCTGCAAAATGTGCATCACCCCTCCCGTCTGCGTGAGCCACTCTAGGCTAAAGAGTCATGGAGTCGTGGGGGAAGTGGGGCATTTAATTCTTGCAGAAACGTAGCTGTGAAGATCTATGAGTCTTAGAAACCTAGGTCATCGCACCAGGTTTCCCCTGACAATTCCTCCCTCGGGCAAAGAGGATGTTAAACCTTTGCGTGGCTCACTTCTACTTTCTCATAAGCAAAGGTGGCTAAATTCATACTGTAGAGCATTTGGGTCAAGTCTAGGATAATCCTTTTTTTGTTTAAATATAACACCTTGACTCATCCTATGCCCCAGCTGTTGCCAAAATCACTTTAACAACAAACCCTCAGGCTTCTATCTATTGCAAACTTCAGCTACAGATCTAGTGTGTCACCCAGGATTCTTCCCTAATGGAAGGGAGTGGAGAAGACCCAAGGAACATTGTTTTTATGGCCCCTTTATTAGTAAAGTACTTGGTTTCTGATGTTCTACAAGGCTCAAGTGCATGACCACTGTGCAGAAGGATGAAGGACCGACAAGTCCTCTGAAGACTGAGGGTCAAGACCAGGAGCTACAGCTAGTCCTGAATGGACACTTGTACCCTGAAACTCCTAACCTACAGAGGTACCCCAAACATTTGTATTCAACATAGATTCTCTCTACATTTTATCTTTATTTTTTAATCTTTACCCGAGGATATTTTTTCCACTGAATTTCAGAGAGTGGAAAGGAGGTGGGGAGGCAAGAGAGAGAGAAACATCGATATGAGAGAGACAGATGGGTTGGTTGCCTCCCACACCCTGGTCAGGGCCAGGGTTCGAACCTGCAACCCTTTGGTGCAAAAGCCGAATGATCTAACCACTGAGTACACTGGCCAGGGCAATTCTCTCTACATTTTAAAAATCATGGTAAAATATACATAACATAAAAGTTACTGTTTAGGCCATTTTTACATGTGCAATTCGATGGCATTAAGTCAGTCCCACTGTTGTGCAACAGTGACCACCGTCCTTCTCGGAACTTTCCCATCATCCCAGAGCTCAGGTCACAGATCACGATCTGTGTTGCAATAAAGGTATTTGTTTACATACCCCGTTTCCCCTAATATAATGCCTTTAAGACAGTGTCCTGCTTATTCAGTTTAACACGTACTAGGTACTGTGGCTTGATCACACTCTTACGTGTGGAAGGCTCTCAATTAATATATTAACTGGACAAGAGGGGACAAATGTAATCCTTTCAACAATCAAGATTTTAAAATACATATATTAAAACAAATTTTTAAATGGACAAAACTCCAAATTTACCTTCTGTGAAACAACATGTGCAGCACAATTTTCATATTTAAACACTAGGACAAATCATATGAGAAAAAAATCTGGCTCACAATTGTAAAAAGAAATACTTGCCTTAAAATCAATCATTTATACAATATAGAAATGATGAATTATAGAACTGTACACCTTAAACCTATGTAATTTTTTTATTGTTGACACTATTTCAGGTGCCCTCCTATACCCCCCCTTTGCCCTGGCCACCCCACCCCTGGCCTTCACCACTCTGTTGTCTGTGTCCATGGGTTATGTATGTATATACATGTTCCTTGGCTAATCCCTTCACCTTCTTTTAGCCAGCCATCCCACCCGTCTCCCCTCTCATCATGTGTCCATGCCTCTGGTTCTATTTTGTTCACCAGTTTATTTTGTTCATTGGAGTCCACATTTGAGTGAGATCATGGGATACTTACCTTTCTCTGACTGGCTTATTTTGCTTAGCATAATACTCTCCAGGTCCATCCATGCTGTCTCAAAGGGTCAGAGTTCCTTCCTTTTTACAGTGTGGTATTCCATGGTGTAAATGTACCACAGGCTTTTTTATCTACTCATCTACTGATGGGCACTTCGGCTGTTTCGATATCTTTGCTATTGTAAATAACGCTACTATGGACACAGGGTGCATAAACCTATAAACTTTTTTTAACCAATGTAACCCCAATAAATTCAATAAAAAAGAAACCAACAGTTTCTGCCAGAATGGGTTACCGCATCTGTCTTCTGTGTCTATTGCTACAGCTTCTATTTTAGAATAATCTGTTGGAAGGCAGGAGCCAGCTTACCTGGTAGGCTATGCGGTTGCGCCTGGTGTAGAGCAGGAAGCGAGTGTTTATCTCTTCCGGGGACCAGGGCAAACCAGCGAACTGCCTGGTCAGAGTCCCGGTCCATGGTAAACCATCTCGAAAGCACCCCAGCCTTTCATAGCAGATCTCTTTTCCTATCACAGAAAGATGGCGTGTCAGTGCTGTAGGAACCAGAGAGGCTGTGTTCCCCACTCTGAAGGTTCATTGAAATTAGTCTTCAAGTTGAACAAGTCTGACTCAGGGAGCGTCTCTTCAAAAAATACCCCTCCCCCCACTTATGACCATGACCGTGGAGATCGCAATGCTGCTGATGAGAGAGTATGGGCTTTGGAATCAGAAATTCCTGGCTTTGGGCAATTAGTTAACCTTTTTTGAGTCTCACTTTCCTCCTCTGCAAAAGGTAGATAATACCACTTACCTTACAGACTCGTTATGACTAAATGAACTATAACATGGAAACCCCTTGTGACTGGGCCTGAGACATGAAGACATAAAATGAGACACTGTGCCCCGGCCGGCCGGGTAGCTCAGTGGATTAGACCATCATCCCAATATGCCAAGGTTGTAGGTTTGATCCCCGGTCAGAGCAACCAATGAATACATAAGTAAGTGAACCAACAAATCAATGTTTCTCTTTCTTTCTCTCAAATCAAGAAATAAAAATTTTAAAAATAAAATAAAATGAGATACTGTGTCTTCCCTGAGCTCCTGCCTTTTCTTGTTGGAAGGGATCTTTGTCCCCAGAGCCTAGCACCATGCCAGGCACACAGTAGGAGTCTAATGTACGTTTGCTGAGAACATAAATAAGAGTGAAGTTTCACTTAGTTTTAACCAAGTTTCTTCTTTCCAGAGCTCACTTTACTCACCTAAAATGAGAGGCTTTGGGGAAACTAAGTCCTCATCATTTCTGTCATTCACTGACTCAAATTTATCCCGTCACTGTGACCTTCTGTTTTCATTTAATACTCAAACAACTTCATTTCATGCTGTTTTATGGAGGTAGAGTTCAATTTATTAAATTATGATTATATTTTACCATTATTTTTTCAACTTATTATTGATCATTTATTCAATTTATTGTTATTTATAACCTATTCACTTTATGGTTATTTGTTAGTATTGGTGAGAACTGTTTGAAGACTTGAATTTGAGGACTTTCTTCTATCACTTACAAAATATAAATAAGCCTTTGATTCTCAAATCCACCAGCTTTTAACTTCAAAATTTTAGGAGATTTCACATTCTGAAGAATGAGATGCCACATAAATGTAAAGAGGAGGAATAGAAAATTAAACTTACTTTTAATCAAATAAATTTTTGTACATTTTTTAAAAAATTGTACAGATAAGCAACATCCCCTGCCCACCCCCAGCCACAGCCCTCTCCCCGGAGCCGACCCCCTGAAACATATGCAGGCCCTGTGGTTCCCCCATATCTGTTCATTGTGCTGACGCAACCAAGTTGCAAGTGATCAACTTTAGTCACCCGTGATCTATTAACCTGCTGCAATAATAAAAGAGGATGTAACCCACCTAGTCCCTGGACCAGCCCAAACCAGGGCAAGAGGCAGAATCCAGGCCAGTTATTTTAACTGTGAGCGTCTAATATAGGGATGGTTATTAATCAGGTTTTGGAGAAATGAAGACAACAGGGGCCCCTGTGATAGCTCAGGGGGAGCAGCTATCTGCTCCAGAGCTGGTAGAGAAATGGGAGAGGCTGTTACTTAAATGTGGAACCTTGGGGCTGCTAGATGGGGAGGGGGTGCTGGTTCCTTGGAGCTGGGGTTCGGGCCCCTGAGAAGGGGTGTTAGCTCACTATTGCCGGCATCATTGAGTGGCTTCGTAAGTCTGGTTCTGGGAGTATCAGAAAACTGTAAACTGGAACCAACACCTGCTACTGTAATGACTGCACTGGAGTGAAAAGCCATTGATGGAAAAATGCAGACAGGCCCAGCCGTGGCTCAGTGATTGAGTCTGGACCTATGAGCCAGGAGGTCACAGTTTGATTAGGGTCAGGGCACATGCCTGAGTTGCAG
This sequence comes from Myotis brandtii, assembly GCF_000412655.1. NCBI lineage: Eukaryota > Metazoa > Chordata > Mammalia > Chiroptera > Vespertilionidae > Myotis > Myotis brandtii. Next base: position 155,102 of record NW_005366873.1, read on the forward strand.
GCTCATTCTCCAGTGGGGGCATCCCTGAAGCGGCCAATCAATGATTCTCTCTCATCAGTGATGTTTCTCTCTCTCTCCCTCTCCCTTCCTCTCTGAAATAAACATATACAGTGGGGCCTTGACTTACGAGTTTAATTCGTTCCGTGACTGAGCTCGTAACTCAAATTACTCGTATGTCAAATCAAAAAGTGAACGAGTGAGACACGTGATGCTGGGCTGATGTTGTGGCGTTCACTTTTACGTTTGCTGCGCCAACTAGCGGTGGGGTATCTGAAGCTGGCTCGTAACCTGAATTTTAGCTCGCAACTCAAAGCAAAAAATCGGCCGAGAGACGGCTCGTATCTCGAAAAACTCGTTAGTCGGGACACTCGTAAGTCAAGGCCCCACTGTATTTAAAAAAAGAAAAGAAAAAAACGCAGACAGGATCCGGGAGCAAACAGGAGGGAACCCTCCCCTCTCCCTCCTGGACCATCAGCGTCCCCCCAGGGTCCTTACTGACAATGCCTCTGAGGGCGTGTGCTAGCAAAGCAGGGCCTCAACTCCTCCTGCTGTACAATCAATAACAGTTTTCAGCTCACCTTTGGCTTCCGCTGTAAACTTAGTCATCTTCTATTCTGTGATCCGTACCTGGCATTCCTTATAACCTGACTCCCTACCTTTGCAACATGAACTTTAAAGCGCGCCACCCCTCCCTCTGGTCTCCCTTTCACCTTCCCAGCTTGTCAGCTGCATTTCCGCATTCATGCTGTCAACATTGATAACATTCAGACTTTGTTCTGTCATCATAATTAGGTCTTCCATGTTCTGTCTGTAGGCTGACTCCAAAAAATCAATAAACAGAATTTATATGATTATGACTAGAAATGTAAATATTTTTCTTCCCAGAGCCACCTAGCATGCTATAATTACATTTCCTTCTCCGCATGTCTATTGTTCAGATTCCATTCCCTTCAAAGGAGAATATTTAAATGAATTCTCCTTTCTTGTCCATGAATTGCTCAAGATCAGGGTCATTTTCGTTTGGTCCATATGTGGACCATGCCTTTCTTGTGCCGTTTTTGGTTTTCCTGGTTTCTCTGGCCGCCTTCGTTTTCTCTTGTTGGAAGTGTAACTGTGCCTCCTTCAATATGTCCCTGGTATAGTGCGGCTCCTCCTCAATCTATCTCCTGCCTGCCATCCATCCTGTTTTTTCTCTTGAAACACACATCTGTCCAGCTGTGATTTAGGGCAGTGATTTCACATGTGGATTTGGCCTTCCTAATACAACCTTCTGTTTTTCCTAGAATGTCCTGCTGCCTTTATTTTTTGCATTCCATGGCTTTACCCCCAAGTACTCAACTACATTATCCAGTCTATGGAAGAGCTTGGATTTTGAAATGAAGGTTGTTGTAAATGTTGCATGTTGTCTATGCTAGTAACTTTCCAGGGTTATTGGTCACCATCCTTTTTTCCATAAGGAAATAGCGCAAAGAGGGCATAAAGTTAGAAGACAGTAGATGTGATAGAGGAGACTGATCGACACCATAGGTATTAAAGCCACTTAGGGAAAAATAACATGTTTGCTATAAAATTAATAACTTGAAATTGGACCAATAATTTACATGGCCAATATAACAATATTGAACTAGGATGGTAAGAGCAGACAAAACCAATAACTACTACATAGTAATTGCGTAAGCAGTTCACAGTATAAGGGGCACAAGTTGGTGAATATTGAGTTGTATAAGAAATGCCCACAGACTGTCTTGGCCGATGTGGCTCAGTTGGTTAGAACGTCATCCATGCACCCAAAGGTTGCAGGTTTTATGTCCCATCAGGGCACATTCCCAGATTGTGGGTTTGATCCCCAGTTGGGGTGTGTACGGGAGACAACCAATCGATGTTTGTGTCTCACATCAGTGTTTCTCTCTCTCTCTCTGTCTCTCTCTCTCTCTCTCTCTCTCATCAATGAAAAACATATCCTCAAATGACGATTTTAAAAAAAAATAAAGAAAAAAAGAAATGTCCACAGAACAATATTCCTTCTCAAAATCATGAAAAAATGGAAAAAAATCAATGTGGAAGTTTTAATCAGCATTATCCCCTTCATTCATTCATTCATTCATTCATTCAACATTTACTGAGCATCTACTGTGAGTCAGGTACTGAAACTGGAAATGTGTACTTTCTCATTTTCTATTACATATCCATCAGAAAAGTGAAGACATTGAGACTTCAATGGATAAGTTATTTGACCAAGGCCATAAGGCTAGTAAATGGCAGATCTGAGAGCCAAGTAAAGACTATCCAGTAACTTGTACATCATTGGAAATAGATGCTTCACAACTGCTCTTCAGATTAATCCAGTATTACAAAATGGATGCATTTTCCTTAGGTAATTTTATGACAAATAAATCAAGATATAAACAGAACCCATATTTCAAAGTCCATGTCAATTACATTTTGGATGTGAATACACTCATTATTTTTAAGGGATTTATTATAAGTTATGAGTCTTACCTGTTGATGTGCCAAAGAATAAGAGTGCAGCAATCCAAATTCCAAACATCTAAGTTGATTTTTTTAAATCACACAAAAAATCTTCTTGAAGATTTTGACTTGTAAAATCCCCTCGCTATAAAAACTTCAGCAGTTTTCTTCAAAATGACACCACTCACTAAGTTCTAGGTCCAGAAGAGCAGAGCTAACTGCACCTTGAATTCTATGCCCTGCAAAGTGAATGTGCTGTAGCCGATGCCTCGCTTCACATTAAGCCATAATTAGTGGGGTGTGTCTTGCATTGTGCGGCTGGTAATTAAAACTTCTGAGGTTTTTCTGTTTCATCATTAGTAATATTTTGGGTAGGCACAGACTGAGTCACTCTTAAAAGTTATTTTAAGGCTTTAGAATGCTACACAACAAACATTTAAAAGGTAAAAATGTTCCAAATCAGGATTATACACGTTGAGCAAATTTCCCCTAACTCATTTCTGAGTGCAAAGGTATACTTCATACAAACAGACCCTGCTAAGATGTGAGTTAAATGATGGACATGGCTAACCTGCCTGTCCTACCTGTGGGGTAATATGTCCCAGCAGTTGCTGTCCTCTACTCCAGAGCCCGATCACCTGGGTCCAAATTCTGGTTCTGCTACTTCTGAGCAGTGACTTTGGGCTAGGAAGCCTAGCTGAGCCTGTCCTCCCCTGTAAAACGGAGCTAATCATGGTTCCCAGTTCATAGGGTCGATTGGGTGATTGAATTACTTATTCTATGAATGGTACCTAGTATATAGTAAGTACTACATTCAGTGTTAATTTTATTACTGTCATTTTTCAACTCTGCTGATGGTTCTAAGACCAAATTTATGTTCCCCTACAACTAAGTACACCTTTACATCGTTGTCCATGGACTTCATCATACACCTGGATGTACAGCAAACTTGCCTCTCTGGCTGCTACATGAACTTAATGTGAAGAGCAAATTCAACCCACAGATATTCTTAGTTTGTGGCTCAATTTCTAAATGTTCACAAAAGAAGGTATTTCTGGGTTTTCCTTAACTTTTTTTACTCTCACCATAAAAACATGAACATGTTTAAGTACTTATGAAGCATTCAGCCTTTCATACAAACCTGGTTACATTATGCAAGAATCTAAGAAGAGATTATGAACAAGAGCTGGTACACGTTGTGGGTGCTTTATTTGGTTGAAATAGCTCCCGGAACTCAGAGCCGCCAGTCCACCTGGCATGCAGATGGGCAGTGGTTAGGGAATGGACTGCACAGCAGCACCGAGCTTGGGCCTGGCCCATTTAGTGCCCAGTAACTACGCCATGGAAAAGGCACGTTCTAAGAGCCTCGCCAGTTACAACTGGTCATATTTTCCAAGCCGTATTTCAGGAACCAATGGTTTCAGCCACACATGCAGGCTCAGCATGAATAGCATAACGTCAGTACACCTCTGAGAAGACTGCATCCCAAGGGTCAGGCACGATGCCTAGAACTTAGTCGGAGTTTACTGAACATTTTTAAATGAAAAAAAAAAAGCAAAGATCGACAATGATACTGTAGGGGAAGCGAAGACAGAGTGAAATACAAAGAGAAATACTTGAGTGAGCTTAGCACTCATTGATTCATTTACCAAAAAGCTGAGAAGCTACTCCATGCCAGGCACTATTCCATTTTCTAGTCCTACCTCAGTGGACACAAGAGACAATAAAGACCCCACCCTCTTGGATATTACAACGAGGGGAGCAACCAATAAACACAGTAAACAAGTAAATTGCGTCTGGGAAAAGGTGGCTTAAGTGTGATGGCAGTAAGCAAAGAGCGTAAAGGAGATTGGGGAATTGGGGATTTCATTGGAGGAAAGGTTGCTATTAAGTTGGGTGATCTGGAGAGGCCTCATGGAGTAGATGACATTTGAGCGAAGGCTCAAAGGAGGTAAGGGCGGTATCTAAGTGACTGTCCAGGCAGAGGGACAGGTAAGCCGAGGCCCTGAGTCAGGAGTGTGTCTCGTGTCTTTGAGGAAATGCAAAAAGGCCAGGCTGGCGGGACCAGGCGGAGAGAACAGGAGAAGAGTAGAGGATGAGGTCACAGAGGACCTTGAGGGCCGAGTGGGTAAGGCCTTATTGGTCATTGTAACAACTTCATCTTTTCCTTTCAGAGAAAAAATGCCAGGGGAGGGCTCTGATCAGAGAAGGGACCTGTTTGCCTTTGGTGTAACAGGGTCATTCTGGCTGCTCTGCTGCCAATAGACTGAAGTAGGGCAGGGGTGGGCCCAGGAAGACCAGTCAGAGGCCGGTGCAGTGAGCCAGGTGAGAGATGACGGTGGTTCGGACCAAGAGGGTAGCAGTGGAGGTGGTGAGACTCAGGACACAGTTTGGAGATAGAGCCAACAGGGTTTCCTTTGTTATCATCTCTTCTTTAAGTGAGCACTCAAAGAATGCAGTGCCAGAGGGGAGTCCTCAGTGCATTTTGCAGAGGTAGAAAAATTTACTCAGCTTTTTTTCCTCTTTTATTCTTGAATAACAGACTTTTCTGTCATGAATAATTCTTATGATGCAAGTCAAATGGAATTTAGTGGCATTATCTACCCTCTCTGGCTGTGTTCCTTGTGAGTACATGGAGGTGACAATTCCACCTCGTGGTATTTGTGTGAACTAAATACAGATAAAAGCATGTCTCTTAGAAATGAACTGCATAGACCAGAGGAAGCCCTCACAATAACAGCCGTTTTTATTCCTCCCCCTGAGGAATGGGTTGAGATTGGCCTGAAGAAATTTTTTCAGTGGTTTTCTTTAAAAACTGTCTGGTACGTGGAGACTCCATTCTCTGGGGGAATCCCAAGAAGTCTGCATTTTATTTCATTTTTAAAAAAATATTTTTATTGATTTCAGAGAAGGGAGAGAGAGAAACATCAATGATGAGAGAGAATCATTGATCGGCTGCCTCCTGCACGCTCCACACTAGGGATTGAGCCCGTAACCTGGGCACGTGCCCTGACTGGGAATTGAACTGTGGCCTCCTGATTCCTAGGTCAATGCTCAACTGGCTGGGTGGAGTCTGCATTTTATTTATTTACTTACTTATTTATTTATTTAATATATTTTTATTGATTTCAGAGAGGAAGGGAGAGGGAAGAGAAAGATAGAAACATCAATGATGAGAGAGAATCATTGATCGGCTGCCTCCTGCACACCCCCTACTGGGGATTGAGCCCACAACCCAGGCATGTGCCCTTGACTGGAATCAAACCTGGGACCCTTCAGTCTGCAGGCCGACGCTCTATCCACTGAGCCAAACCAGCTAGGGCTGAAGTCTGCATTTTAGAATACTGTAGTTATATCCTTGTTTCAAAAAGGTTCAAAGACAGGTGGACATGGGAAGGGTCTAGGACAGTGATGGCGAACCTTTTGAGCTCGGCGTGTCAGGATTTTGAAAAACCCTAACTTAACTCTGGTGCCGTGTCACATTATAGAAATTTTTTGATATCTGCAACCATAGTAAAACAAAGATTTATATTTTTGATATTTATTTTATATATGTAAATGACATTTAACAAAGAAAAATCAACCAAAAAAATGAGTTCGCGTGTCACCTCTGACACGCGTGTCATAGGTTCGCCATCACTGGTCTAGGAGATGAAAGAAAAGAGAGAACCACAGGTCCAGGCCCTGGGATGACAGAGGAGAATGGGGTTCCCCTGAACCTCACAGTAGATAGTGAATGCACTGAAAGTGTCACTAAATCCCCAAAGAGTGAAGAAAAATCAGGAAATGAAGAGGCAATGAGTTTGGTAGAGACATGTGATGGTAAGTTTCAGAAATGCCTAGTATATGGCAATATTACTTTGTCAACAATAAGATCTCTAAAGCCCAGGAATGACCATTCTCCCTGCATTTCTGAACCCAGACACTGGTGAAATATCTACAGGAGGAAATGTTATAAAGTATTATTTTGTGAACAGTAGACTATAATTAGATAGTCATCACATACTTGTTAAATTATACACAATAAAAATACACACAGTTCAACACAATTCATTATAATTACAAGTTACTCAAGGCTACTTGAAGTTCCCAAGTAGCACACTTTTCACTAATAGTAATATATTATACTAGAATGTGGTATATTAAAATTACACTTTGAAAAAATAATTTAAATTCTTCCATGTTCAACAAAGAAATCTGAATGATATAATGCAAAAAAAATCATCATCCAAGAGGCGATTGCAAGGAAAGGAGAGGGTAGGAGGATTTATACCTGTGCCTAGAATTGGCAAATTTATGTGTGGGATGGCAACACAATTTAAAAAGGCCTGAATTCTAGAAGCAGGCTCCCACAGAAGGAATATAGTGACTTGGAGCCTGGCCTTGAGAATTGGATTTGGGCTCAAAGCCAGGCAGGAACTTGTTAGCTGTGTGATCTTTGGCCACTTATTCAACATCTCTGAGCCCCAGATTCTTCATCTGTGATATCGAGATTATGTACCGGGGGGGCGAGGGGGGGGTGATATTGTGAAGATGAAATGAGATCATGCTTGTGAAGAGCTTAGCCCAACATGAGGTTTACAGTTAACATTCAATAAATGGGAGCTCTAATAATTAGCATTATTTTCTTAGGTCCAACCCCATCTCCTGTTATGTGTGGAGTGGTACTCAACGAGAGTCATTGAGAGAAGGCTGGGTTACTTTTCCAAACAAGTCCAGGAGAAAGGCAGGACTGGAAGCTGGAGTCATCGACGGGTACGTCTTCTGTGGGAGAGTAATGACAATAGGGAAGTCTGGATGTGAACAGTTGTGTAATTATGAAGGCATGGTCGGCCCGATAGAAATGAACAACAGGGAGAGAGAAGAGAGTCATAGAAAACAGGCTCATTAGGAAGCACAATTAATTAGTTATATAGAGATGAGGAAAGGGATGATTGCTGGGTAAGGATTTCAGGAAGAGGAAGAAGAAAAGTATGCCCAAGTACAGGTAAGCAGAAGGTGACTTACAGGTGAGCGCGCAGAGGGAGGCAGCTGATTGGTTTCAGTGCAGATAAAACTTGTTCCCATGAGGTTCTTGCATCGTGACCAACAGCATTCCTGACCTTGGCTGGAAGTTCTGTCATAGACTTCCCCTCACCACAAGGAAACCAGAGCATGAGGAGATGAGTGCAGATCCAGCCGAACAACTCAAATGCTCATCATGAAAGGATCCCCATGAGTTTCAAGGCTCCCCCCTAATCCAGGCACTTTCCCGCCCTAGAAGGGATCTCTGATGTTTCACTTTGATAAGATGCTTAAGACTCTTAAGTCTCTGCACTCTGGCTTCCCTTCTATCAAGCTAAGGGAGACTTAGAGAAACATCTATAATAAAAGCGTAATATGCTAATTAGACCGGACAGCCGAAAGACCTTTTGGATGGACGAAGCCGGGGCTGCGAGGGCCAAGGCAAGCCACCGCGGCTGCGAGGGCCGAGCCCCTTGCACGAATTGCGTGCATCAGGCCTCTAGTTTTGTAATAAAGAGTCTGGCCTTGCCGTGGTGGCTCAGTGGCGTCAATCTATGGACCAGGAGGTCACAGTTTAATTCTCAGTCAGGGCACATGCCCAGGTTGTGGGCTCAATCCCCAGTGTGGATCGTGCCAATCAATGATCCTCTCTAATCATTGATGTTTCTATCTCTCCCTCTCCCTCTCCCTTCCTCTCTGAAATAAATAAAAATCTATATTAAAAGAAATAAAATGAAAAATAAAGAGTCTGACTCCATTTTCTGATGTTTGAATGCTGACAGCTGTTAAGCCTCACCCTCCCCTCTTTCCTTTCTGTCCCACATCTGGGCAAGCTGATGAGAAAGCCTGGGTACTCCCTCTTTGGCACAGAAGGGAAGGTCAAGCCATGCAAGCCCCTGCCCACATATGTGGAACCCTCGCTCCAGCCCCACCTCCTAACCACCACGGACACCCCAAGCCAGCATCCTTTCTCTCCTCTCACCAGCCATTGCTAGGCCCGCCTGGGCGTCTGCCCTGCCCTCCCCAGAAAGGCTCATGATATAACTAAGAAACCTTTTTCTATCCTCTTGGTGTGTCATTGGGCTTAATATCCAAACCAAATTTTGGGCGGTGGACCATCTTATCCTGACTATTCAAGATGATCCAACCACATTCCATTTGGGTTTTAACAGAAACACGCAGGGGCCCAGGCCCAAGGATCCCCATTCCCAGGCCCTGTGCCGTGGAGGACTGTGGTAAACACACACCCCACACCTGCCAGCTTATGGACATACATGTGCGTGCCCTGATGCTCAGATCAGGTGCGCAGTGCCCGTGGGCACAGTGGGTGAGTCTAAACATCCACTCTCGGAACCAACACTGTCAGACCCAGGTAAACACTTCACATTTATCTCCCCGGGTCCTCAAAATAAAAAGTGACTCAGTTTCAATGCTATGAATCTCCATGGGTTGTCATCAAAGATGTCAGAGAGGTTGATGCTTTGGGGTATGAGACAGTTTGAGTGGTGGAAATTCTTAGATTTTTTTTAAAAAGATGAACTAATGTACTGGACAAATCTCTCAGGTCAAGAGATTGCTGTATAACTAAGCATCATTTCCGAGTAATGCCTAATATTCATCTTATTGTTTCACTTACTATTCGATAAAGATGTACCTGGTGGGGAAGGCACACTTTATTAGCAATACATGTGTTTTTTTTACTCTGGCAATTAAATAGACTGAACACTAGAGCTGTTAATAGTTGTTTTTTATTAAAAATTAAAATAAAAGTTAATTAAATGTAAATAACTTAATTATTATAATTAATTTATAATTTGCTTCTTGATTATAGTTTTGAATATTTTGAAAACATTTTTTTTAATATACTTTATTGATTTTTTACAGAGAGGAAGGGAGAGGGATAGAGAGTTAGAAACATCAATGAGAGAGAAACACCGATCAGCCACCTCCTGCACACTCCCCACGGGGATGTGCCCGCAACCAAGGTACATGCCCCTGACTGGAATCGAACCCGGGACCCTTGAGTCCGCAGGCCGACTCTCTAGCCACTGAGCCAAACCGGCCTGGCCAACATTTTTATTTTTAAAAATATATGAAAAATTATTTTAATTTTTTATTTCATATATTTTAATTCATTAGATCATTATAACACACATACTGTGAAAAATCTTGATTATAATACCTTAATTATTTTGCTGAAGTGAAGCAAGATAAATAAATGATATGGAGTACATGTATAAGAATGAGTGAATTGTGTATATTTTGATGACTTATACAAACATTCCCCAGCCATTAACAGAACATATGCAGTAATAATTAAATTCAATCATCTTTGATATTTTGTTGACTTAAACTATATATATCCTAGTCTTATCTGTATTTTTAAAAATGTTATTGTCATGAAGGTATATGTGTTAAGGTAGGATGATGAAATATGTTTTATTTAACTTTATTTTTTTATTTATGACTTACAAATGTTTTACATATGAGCTGCAGGCCTCCACTGTACTCTTGCTCAAGACCGCATGCATGTTGGGGGCAGGACTAGCAATAGGAGTAGTCAGATATATTTATAGAGTTTGAAGTAACTTCCAGGTAGAGTGATATTATCGTTAGTCATGCAGGTGTAGGGATGGCTTCCAATAACACTGTGCTGACTAACCGGTTTGTGTCGCAAAGGTGCAAGCAGGCCACAAGTCTCGCCAATAGAAAAACATGCCCAGCGGTAACCGGCATTCACAGTGACGGAGAAACAAGGTTTGGAAGGTCTGAAGCCAGAAGATGGTCTATGGAAATTTCAATGATCAGATGTGTGGAGTGGAAGTGGAGAACGCGCTGTCACTGATGCCTCCTCAGAATAAAAGTTCTCGTGTGCCCGTAACACAGCACATACACTGTTGCCTGCCCCATACATTTTTTCTTATTTATACATGAGAACTGCATGAAACAGAATTTATGAGAATTTTAGTGTTTAAATTTATTAATAATCTGACAGACATACTGACTTCCACAGAGCTGACCTAGAACTCATACGCCACTACAAAGAAGACAGCGACAACGTACTGGTGAATGAGTGTCATCAATGTAAAGAATATTTACAATTAGTAACTTTCCAGGAAGACTTGAAGTGCCCTGAGCTCTTACAGCTTATATAAAAATAACTTCAATGAGGGTGACTTGCCCAAATTTGATAATAATCCTAAACGTGTAAACTAATTATGAGATGTGAAGCTGAAAGAAACTTTTCCAAATTATCAACAATAAAAATAATTTTTACCTAGCTGGAGGAAAGACTGTTATCTTTATATTTTCTTTCTAAAAAAATATTTTATGAAAGTTTTGTCATATGAAGAACATCAAAGAGCGTGTAACCAACAAAGAAGGAAAAAGAATATTAGAAAAGTATGCCAATTAGTAAAAATATCACATTTCTCAATTTTGCTGTTTGCAAGCTTTTTAAAAATATATATTTTTATTGATTTCAGAGAGAAAGAGAGAGGGAGAGATAGAAACATCAATGCTGAGAGAGAACCATTGATCGGCTGCCTCCTGTATGCCCCGCAGTAGGGATCAAGCCCACAACCAGGGCATGTGCCCTGACCAGGAATTGAACTGTGACCTCCTGGTTTATAGGTCGATGCTCAACCATTGAGCCACGCCGGCCAAGCTGCAAGCCTTTTAAATCATACTTTTTGTGACTTTTGTTCTTAAACATTCACTTTCATATCTGGGTATTATTTTCAGATTGAGGTTGCATAATCTCAAAGAAAGCCCTACAGCATGTGGAACTTCCCATATGCTTACCTTACTGATGATATATGGATAATATGATCATTTTCAGAAAACAAAGCACTTTCATCCATGAATGGTTCCTACTTTCCGAAATGCAAGGATCCCCATTACATACTGTTCTCTTGGATATACTAAAATAGGTATATGTATCCCAATATAACAAAAAATTATATTCCCACAATAAATAATGCCAAGAATTCAATACTTCTAATCAGGCTAAATATTGGATTATTTCGTCAACTAGTTCAATATTATTTATAGTATTTATGCTTCCATATCTCCGAAATGTCAGTTGTCATCTTAATAAATTTAACTTTTCTGTGGGAAGAATGACTTGGGGATAACTTGAAGACAATTGTGTTTTCTCTTTCCACAAGAGAGCCAGTGTTTGGGCTGCTGTAGACAGAAGGACATATTTCTATCTGAGGTTTATTAAATACATATCCTTAAGCTCCTTCCATGATAAATCACAAAACACATTGTAAGCAAAGCACTTATTTCCCTCTGGCAGATTTTACATTTAAATTTTACGTGACAGTACATGATCTAGAAAAGACAGCCCAATTCAACATCTGGAGAGAGTTGTATGCGGGACGTTCTCTGGAGAGAGATAAATAGAAATAAAGGGCCTTGGTCTCTTCTGATAGTGCCATTAGCCAGCTATGGCCTAGGACAATACATCCCCTGTTTATAAAAATGAGGAAGTTGAACTTTGTGATATAAGGTCCCTTTTGTGGTTGGGAATCAGCCCAGGCTTTGAATTTTAAGGGTCACATTCATTGATATTTGAATAAGCTCTTCTCCTGAGAAAGAAAGAAAACACTTGCCCAATTTGGCTTTCTCCCTCGCAATAATGCTGGTGCTGTCACCATAAACCCATCCTGAAGTGTGATGATTTCTTGTTATCACGCTGACTCTGTGTTTCTCACAGTCAGGTGGTGACTCCAGACACCACCCAGCAAGGAGCACCTCTCTTGGGGCAGGACACCATTAAGTACTTTGGAGAATGGAGAATGACTTGAATTGTAACTAAAAAAACCCCAAAGAATCAGTGTGTTGATAGGAAAGGGGATAATTGAGGTCCAGTCACATCTGAGACCTTGCGGTGGCATGAGAAAAATGAGCACCATTGTTATTCTAAGACAGTGGTCCGCAAACTCATTAGTCAACAGAGCCAAATATCAACAGTACAACGATTGAAATTTCTTTTGAGAGCCAAATTTTTTAAACTTAAACTATATAGGTAGGTACATTGTTATTAACTTAATTAGGGTACTCCTAAGCTGGCCTTTGCTAAAAACGTGGTATTTTGTGGAAGAGCCACACTCAAGGGGCCAAAGAGCCGCATGTGGCTCGCGAGATGCGGTTTGCCGGCCACTGTTCTAAGAGAACAGAAACGGGAGATGAGCTTCATTATGCACTGTGAAGGGGCTAACAAGGAAGCAACAACAAGGAACTAAACACCTTTAAGCTCCACCTTAAGGATGAAGCCTCCCCCCCAACCCCCCACCCTGCCCTTGCGCTGGGAGAATCCTAAGAAAGCAACAGGACTATTTGACAGATGAAGAGCTCAGCTTAAGGAGGAACCTTCTAATAAATGTCTCCAAATCAGATCTCATTGATTATTTCAATAATATATTTGAGAATCTATTTATACTTGTTATAAATAGGATATTAGGGGTTTAAATACTGAAACGGCCCTTAAGGAGACTGCAGTCTAGTAGAAGTCATATAACATAAAGAATCCCAAACCAGCCGGGCCTGTGTGGCTCAGTGATTGAGCACTGACCTATGAATCAGAAGGTCACTGGTTCAATTCCCAGTCAGGGCACATGCCCGGGCTGTGGGCTCGATCCCCAGTGGGGGGCGTGCAGGAGGCAGCCTATCAATGATTCTCTCTCATCGTTGATATTTCTATCCCTAGCTCTCTCTCCCTTCCTCTCTGAAATCAATAAAAACATATTAAAAAAAGAAAAAAAGAAAACCAAAACCTGATAGAAGGTCAAATTTATGAACTGAGTAGAAAAGTAATACATCCAATGTCAGTTGGCGATGTTCAAGGAGAGGCTGTGTGACTATTTGGGGTGACGTAAGAGAGATTTATACATCCAGTAGGAAGTTAAACTACACGACCTTCAAGATCCTTTCCAACAAATACTTGTGGTTTTATTAAGACTGTAACTCCAGTGAAGGTTTTTATACAAGACAGGACTCTCTGATTTTCTGACTCACTCACATCTCTATTACATACCACCATTTTCCAACATTAGTTCTTGGAACAAATATTCTCAATTAATTTACTTAAAACATGTCTGAGAATTCAATCAGTTAGAAAAAGCCAATAGAGCATATTTAAAACTATTCCTAAAAGGCAGATGCAAAGATTTCCCCCCCAATATAATTATGATGGATTTTTAAAGGAAAACTTAATTATTTTATATACTACAAACCAGAAAAATGGGACTAATATAATAAGCTTACATACATCTATATTTTCCATTCACTCTTCATACTATTTTAACTCTAAGATTAATTGTTCGGAATCTTATTTCACAGTCACTCACTTTTATTGACTTTGATATTGACAGACTTGGTACAAGTTATAAAGTCTTATGTGGCACAATATATAATTAAAATACTGTATCTCATAACTTAGATTAATGGGTACATGTCAGAGAATGTCAATGTGCCTCTGAGAAGAGTGTAAACTCACATTAATTAACTTATTGTGGAAAAGCCTATTAGGGCCTTTAACCACTTCGCCGTTGCCTTTCATAATGCTGGCAGCTACTAGCTTCCTTCATGTGACTTCGTTAACAATACATTCATGTTCAACTAGCCCACTGGGTACACTCTTCAGATGTAAAGCCACCAGGTTAGATTTTTTTAAAAAAATTTTTTAAAGCATTAGTAAAAACATCTTTCCCTGGAACGACCCACTAGCACTTTGATCAGCACTTTAAATTGTCCCCAAATTTCTCCAGTCTTTAACAATGCCTAAGCTCACCCATTTAAAAAAATATATGTTTTTATTGATTTCAGAGAGGGAAGGAGCATGAGAGAGAGATAAAAACATCAATAATGAGCATTGATCGGCTGCCTCCCGCACGCCTCCTACTGGAGATCAAGCCTGCAACCTAGGCATGTGCCCTGACTGGGAATGGAACCATGACCTCCTGGTTCATGGCTCGAACCTCAACCACTGAACCACACCGGCCAGGCTAAGCTCACCCATTTTTACGTGGACTTTATCCTAGGGTCATTTTTTCCCCTAAGTTATTGCGTAAGGGAGCATCACTATTGTTCCTAAATACTCATGCACAACTTCAGTTGAATGGCAATGAGTATGGTCCAACCATTTCTAGAACACTCGGTTATAACTAAGTTAGTACCAGGGTCTGGTCCATTCTTTACAGGTCAAGATGCTTACTCTGTTCTTATGCTCAAGGGTGGTAAGTAACTGATGTAGCCACTCAAACTGACCAGAGGCTGCTATGTAAACTGGACAGCAAATTTATTGTGTAAGGAGCAAAGATACTCTACTGTCTGGTAATTAAGTGGTAAGTAACTAATGTAGCCACCCAAACTGACCAGCGGCTGCTATGTAAACTGGACAGCAAATTTATTCATGTGTAAGGAGCAAAGATACTCTACTGTCTGGTAATTATGGTCTCTCCCCCAAGCCACATCCATAACGTTCCTGTTGTTTGGTGAGCATAGCATCTGATCAGGGAAAGCTCGTCGAGTAATATTTATGGCCACTGCCATCCATCTGGGAAACTGATGCATTTATCTCCACAGTAACAATATCCTTGAGGCAACTGGCTGGGTACATTTTTCCCCTACACAGTTCTGGGGACACTGACAAATCCTTGCGCTTTGGACTCTCATACAGGCCATTCTCTTTAATGCAGCCTTTCATCGAAGGATGGCTGAGCATCACGGAGAGGCTCTGGTCAAGGTGGGGGTTACTCATTCAAATACCTGCAGGACCAGCTAGTCACAGAGAGAAGTAAGGCAGATGGGATGGGAGAGAAATGAAGTGTCAGAAAAAAAAACAAATTTGTTTTATATTCCTGAGCGTGGTACAAATAGGCATGTATACTATTTACAGATATTTGACATTTTAAAACAAAAAACGAGATTATAAAGATATTTTATTACTGACATTTTCTCTCATCATTTGTTACTCCCTGACTTGTCATTGAAACTAGCGTAAGACAGCCCTGGTCAGGTAACTCCGTTGGTTAGAGCATCATCCAGATGCGCCAAGCTTCCAGGTTCGGTCCCTGGTCAGGGCACATACGAGAGTCAACCAATGAATGCATGAATGGGTGAAACAACAAATTGATGTTTCTTTTCTCTCTCACTCTCTCTCTCTCTCTCTGTCTCTTGAAAAAACAAGAAAGAAACTAATATAATGATCGCCATCAGGCCATATTAACCTAAACTACAAATCCTTCAACTGGGAGCGATAATTGATTTACTGTTTCTTCGGCAGAAATGGAGTTTACCAACACTGGTGTTACTCAACATGTACAGACTCTGTACAATGGTTATTATCTAGAGACAAATTCGGTCCTGGTTTCCCAGCATCGTTGTACTCGGTTTTCAGTTACTTAATTGCTTTGCAGCTCAATAGCTTGTAGCTCTTTTTTCATTTTATCAATGCCCAATTATACAGGTAAGCTTTCTAACGTTGCAATGTTAGTTTACTTTCATAAAGTGAAAAATCAGAGAATCTTTTTGAAATGTTATTTTCAACTCTACAGCTTTGGTAATGTAGTTCAAGATATGACTTTCATTTCAGGAAAATGAGCCAGATTATTCCTTGCCGAATTAGTTTCTTGAAGATACAATTTCACGTCACGTGAGCAAACTGAACCACACGCTGGTGTAGCTGTTTATGAATGCCTTTGCAGGGAACTACTCAAACCTGATAGGTTCCAACATCAACCACAAAGGCCAAGACGTTGATCCATTCCTCACTGTTGGAGATCGAGTGACAAAAGTGTCCAAAAATCTCTCTCTGCAGCAGCCACAGAAGTCCACATACCACAGCAGGTTGCCATAGTGTACATTTAATTTAGACAAAGAAACCCTGGAGTACCTGGATTTTCTCTAGTTCACGGTGATGATATTGCACAGTTATGGTAGGTTACATTTTAAATTATCTGGCACAAAGCAATTCCTGGCAAGATGATGTAATCGGAACACCTAAATTATTAGAAAATGTTCCTTTCTTTAAGTTTTCACATCAAGACTGCCCACTGCAGGAGTTGCATCGCACTGACTAATTTTGATGAACTGCATAACATTTTGTAATTTTCTTACAGACAAAGGTAAGTCATTGGCTGAGTTTCAATCAGAGCGTCTCATCTTCTGACACATACAAATTCTCATCAATCTCACCAACTCAATATAGCTAACTGTGATACTTATGTCTGAGCTCGCCTCATCTGCCATAGAAAATGCTACAACCTATTAAACTTCTTTTATTCAACTTTCCTGTAAGTGCTAAGACATGACTTCAATACGCTGGTCAACAGTATTTCTAGTAAGACAAGTTTACAAATGATTGTCTCTGTGCAGAACACAATTTCTGCTGTCTTCTGTGATGCTCTTTTAGAAACTTGCCATCTACAAAAGCTTTTGCTGTGTGGGCACTTTTTCCACGTACTATATAACCTCATTTATAATAACATCAGATATTTTATTTATATTCAAAAACAATATTTTGTTGACCTTGCAATCCTATTTTCATGTTGTTTTTCATTTCTCATCTTCTCCATATACCAGTCATAGATCTTAGAAGAGTTTACTTCATAATGGTTTCATATGGTTTATTTCATACCTTGCAACCTCTTAAGTTGTGGTTCTTTTAATATGGACATCTTTTATTTGCATATTACGTATGGAAGAATATTCTTCATTTCATCAGAGAAAGATAATCTCTTCCATTGTGTCTGAATCAAGCATATTTTCCCCACATTCAGTGGAGAACAGGGGTATAGCGAGGCATTTTCTTTTCTAGGAGAAATATGTGCAAGTGGCAACTTTCAGCTTCAGAGATAGACCATAGGGAGTGGCTTATAGCGAATGAAACAGCAGATGCTCCATCTAAGGGCATAGTTGCGGTTGCTCCATATAAAAAAGGTGGTTGATTATTTTCATGCAGCAATGCAGACCTAGCATTGCCAAAGTTTTTGTTTTTGTTTTGTTTTTAAACAGAGAAGCTGAAAATGATCGACTTAATTAAAACAACAACAACAAAAACAGTCCAGGTCATCAGGCCAGGCACAAGCTGCAGTAGCCCTATTGGCAATCAGCGTGCAATCTCCCTGTTAAAGTGTTAGATGTTTTTATAGAATGTTTCTTTTTTAAGACCACATCAACCACTGTGATGGAAATGCTGTCAATCCCCCAACACTGCAAACACTTGCAAAACATTCTATAGATGTGAGTTTACAGAGTGAGTTTCTTATTTTTTGTTATCCCAGTGAGTTCTTCCGAAGGGTGGGAAGGTCAGTCACACAGCCCTGCATCCACCGTCACAGAGAGGATGTCACAGGTTGCTGAACCGCAGGAGATCTTAACCTCTGCAGGGTGAGGAGGGATCCTGCCTTAAACGAAGAAAGCCCTTGATCCTGCCAGTGCCCCAGCACCCAGGGGCAATGTTTGCATATAGCCGTTTAAAAATAAAAAAAGACTAATACATTTTTTAAAACAGAGAAGCTGAAAATGATCGACTCAATTAAAACAACAACAAAAACAGTACAGGTCATCAGGCCAGGCACAAGCTGCAGTAGTCCTATTGGCAATCAGCATGCAATCTCCCTGTTAAAGTGTTAGATGTTTTTATAGAATGTTTCTTTTTTAAGACCACATCAACCACTGTGATGGAAATGCTGTCAATCCCCCAACACTGCAAACACTTGCAAAACATTCTATAGATGTGAGTTTACAGAGTGAGTTTCTTATTTTTTGTTATCCCAGTGAGTTCTTCCGAAGGGTGGGAAGGTCAGTCACACAGCCCTGCATCCACCGTCACAGAGAGGATGTCACAGGTTGCTGAACCGCAGGAGATCTTAACCTCTGCAGGGTGAGGAGGGATCCTGCCTTAAACGAAGAAAGCCCTTGATCCTGCCAGTGCCCCAGCACCCAGGGGCAATGTTTGCATACAGCCGTTTACCACTGATCACTGGTTGGTAAATGAATGCTCAAATGATAGAAAATTCAGTTTTCACAAAAAATACAGTCACACCAAGCATTTTGGAGATTCAGTAGGAATTATTACAAGTTTAAGGAAGCCAAGGAAGGCCCCTGCTTCCACCCAGTTCTCTGGCCTCTTCCTTGTCCCCCTCTCTTCTCTTCACAAATTTTTCTCCTTCTATGCAGGCCTTTTATTTTTTCCTTTCTTTTTAAACAACTTCTACCCCCAAGTTTGCATATAGAAACCAATCAAGGAATTCAGATGAACAGGGGAATCTACTTTACAGGCCAGGTGACCAACCTTCCAAGTTCTGTTAGTGACATTCTCAATAGGTCACTGGTCTCAGGCAACATATGAAAATGCTCATTTTCTTCACACTTACAATGGAGAGAGTATCACTTATTCAACCAACTTCAGATGGTTTCTTGAAAGTTTCACATGAACTAGTGAATATAGAAGGTATAGACGCTTTTTAAATTCCTAAAACATGTAGCACATTTGTAACAAAGATTTTAGAAGTTTTCGCAAGGACCAATGTGTAGAAGGAATGTAATCCAGCCTGCTTAACAAAATAGATCAGATTTTTCCCCTTCAAAAACTGAAACCAAGAATTCTCTTGCTCATGTAAAAGACTGTATATCCGTTTCAACATTTCAATTTTTTGGATTTATTAGATAAAATAGGACAAAATCTAATGTGAGGTACCAAAAAAATCCTCCTAAGGTAACATTTTTAAAAAAATATATTTTTATTGATTTCATAGAGGAAGGGAGAGGGAGAGATAGAAACATCAATGACGAGAGAGAGTCATCGATCAGCTGCCTCCTGTGCGGGCCCTTGACTAGAAATTGAACCAATGGAGCCTTCAGTGCACGGGCCGACGCTCTAACCCAGTGATGGCGTACCTATGACACGCGTGTCAGAGGTGACACGCAAACTCATTTTTTTGGTTGATTTTTGTTAAATGGCATTTAAATATATAAAATAAATATCAAAAATATGTCTTTGTTTTACTATGGTTGCAAATATCAAAAAATTTCTATATGTGACACGGCACCAGAGTTAAGTTAGGGTTTTTCAAAATGCTGACACGCCGAGCTCAAAAGGTTCACCATCACTG
>NW_005366873.1:174973-189109 GCF_000412655.1 Myotis brandtii
CTTAAAGGACAATGTCATCTGCAAACGGAACTGAACAAAGAAAGCCCTTGATCCTGCCTTAAAGTCAAGAAGTTCTTGAATTATGTCTACAATTATGTCTGTGCAATTTGCATTGATTGCAAGCAAGCTGCTCTCTGGGCTACACGGAGGATGCCTGTGTTTGGGAATTGTGGACAGAGAGAAGCCGCAATAAGAGGCTTGCTGTGAACAGTGAACCTGCTGGGAGCAGACAGTGGGTGGGTGGATAAACAGGACTTGAACTTTCTGAGAAGAATAACAAGGAGAATCGCAGCCTTATGCACACGGAGCCAGGTGTCAGCGCCTTGATGGAGAGGAGGTATCCAGAAGAGAATGTCCAGACTCAGGAATATGTCTGTAAGGGGTCAGGACAGTGATTTTTCCCCTCCAAATAGAAAGAAGACCAGGAAGGGACCAGAGAAGCAAGCACTAGAGGTTTACAGGATAAAATAAACAAACCAGCTGACAGATACACATCAGTATAATACAGACTTCTCCGATTTTCACAATAGCACACAGAGGAGTGCAATCCAAAGGTGTGAAAAATAACATAATGATTTTTGACTCTAAGCCATCAACAACCAGACTTCTATGCTATAATCCTAGCTGCACTGTACGTACCTACAATTTACAGATTACTAGGTAGGACAGTTTCAGGGGCCGAGTCTGAATGAATGAATCAGTCTGGCTGGTTGACATTAGTCTATCAACTAAGGGATTATTTGAATTGCCCTCCTGGTTGCCTCCAGCACATGGTTAGAAGGCAACGATGATGCAGATAACAAAGATGATCAGATCAAAGAAGATTGCCACCAAGACCCACAGGGTTTCTCATCACTCCAGGCTCACATGGCCCGTATTAAAAACCAGAGTCTGTCCAGGGAAGACAAGGGGGAAGGTGCCGCACCTGGCTGCAGCTGCCTCCAAGCCAACTCCAGAAATCCACCAGACAAGCCCAAAGGCTGCTTGGCTTATATTTACCCTTCACTCGTCTTTTGCAAAAAAGCTCTGAAGTTACCAGGGTGGTTTTCTGCTATGGGTACCGAGGAATCCAACTTTGAAATGCACAGCACAGTGTACAGATGGGCCAACAGCTCCGGAATGGCCAACTGGAAAACGTTTTCCCCAAGGAATTCAATCACACCAGAACCATTAAAGTATTTCTCAGCCTTCGTTGAATATTCAGTTTAGTTGAATTACTCGGGAGCTTTAAAGCCTTGGCATCGATTTTTGTTTGCTTGTTTGTTTTGTGTAGTCAGCATTTTTTCTCTCTTTTAAAAAATGTTTTAAACTGAGGTATATTTCCCACCCAATAAAATATACAGATCTTCAGGGTTCGTTTCAATGAGTATTTTTGTTGTTGTTGTTGTGGCAAAGCATAGAGAACACGAACTCTACCATTTTAAATATTTGTAAG
Source organism: Myotis brandtii (assembly GCF_000412655.1). Classification (NCBI taxonomy): domain Eukaryota; kingdom Metazoa; phylum Chordata; class Mammalia; order Chiroptera; family Vespertilionidae; genus Myotis; species Myotis brandtii. Next base: position 176,409 of record NW_005366873.1, read on the forward strand.
TGCACAGCTCAGTGGCATTGCTGCAGCCATCACTACCAGCCATCTCTAGAACTTAATGCAACTCTATACTCATTAAACACCCACACCTCCATGACGTGGTGCATCTTTTCCTAGGCTTGTTGGCCATCTGTGTATCTTCTTCTGTGAGGTGGCTGTTAAGGTCTTTGGTCCATTTGTTAACTGGGTTGTTTTTTTATCGTTGAGTTTTAAGAGTTGTCTGTATATTTCATGCAACAGCCCTTTAACAGATGTTTCTTTTGCAGATATTTTCTCCCACTCTATGGCTTACCTTCTCATTCATTTGACATTGCCTTTCACAGAGCAGATGTTTTTAATTTCAATGAAGTCTGGCTTCATTTTTTTAAATATTAATTTACAGGAGTTTTTTTTTTATATTCTGGGTATAAGTCCTATGTCAGAATTATGAGCTATGAATACTTTCCTCAGTCTATAGCTTGTCTTTCATTTTTAAAATAACACCTTTTGATGAATAGGAATTTTTGATGATAAAAAATGTATTAGTCTTTTTTTTTTTAATGCTTAGCTCTTTTTGTGCCCTATCCAAAAATAATCTCTGTCTACTCCAAAATTGCTAAGATGTTCTCCTGCGTTTCCTTTCTAAAAGGTTTCTGGTTCTGGCTTTTACATTTAGGTCTATAATTCATCTTTTTCATTTAGGTTTGCATTTGTGTATGTAGTGAGATAGGGATTTAAGTGTATTTTTTATATGGATACCCAATTTTTCTAGCAATATTTGTTTTAAAAGATGTTCCTTTTCCCCATTGGAGTGCCTTGGTACCTTGGTCAAAAATCAATTGATCATATATATGTAAGACTATTTCCATTCTGTTCCTTTGACCTATAGTTTATCATTATGCCAATACCACACAGTTTTGATTTAAGCTTTAAGGACTAAGTCTTGTCATCAGGCAGTGTAATTCTACCAACTCTGCTTGTTTTTCAAGATTATTTTGGCTATTCTGGATCTTTTGTATTTCTATGTAAATTTTAGAATCAGCTAGTGTATATTTCTTCACAAATCCTCCTAGTGATTTCATTGAGTGTATAGGCTTATTTGGAGAGAACTAACATCCAATGACACTGAGATTTCTGATGTATGAACATAATATATCTCTTCATTTATTTAGGAACTCTATAATTTTTCTGAGTAACATTTTATACTTTCCAATGCAGAAGACTTACACATCTTTTGTAAGATATTTATAAAATATTTTACAAAATATTTTATATTTTTGATGCCTTAGTATATTTTAAAATTTTATAATTGTTCATTGCTCATATATAAAAATACAATTTTTAAATATTGCCTATGTATTTCATAATCTTGCTAAATTCACTTGTTAGTTTTATTATGTTTTTGGACAATTTCATAGAATTTATATTCACTGATGTCATCTGTGAATAATGAGGATTTTAAAAGTCTTTTCCCAATGTAGATGTTTTTGTTTCTTTCTCTTGCCTTAATGCATTAGCAAGAACCTCCAATACACTGCTGAATACAAATGGTGAGAGCCAAATTCTTTGCCTTATTTCCAATCTCATTCCAGCAAGACCCATTTTTAAATTTGTCTCCAGAACAGTAAAATAATAACTACGTGTTGTTTTAAGCCACTAACTTAGTGGTAATTCATCACAGGAACAGTAGGAAACTAATAAAATCTATCACCATCTATTCATCTATATGTAATATCTGCACACACATACACAAGTTCCACATTATAGGTTCTTAAAATGTTATTGTACTATATTTTCTAAATTGCCTCTTTTTGCTTAACAATGTATCATGGATATTTTCTAAAACTGATTAATATAAATATTCCTCAATTTTTAATAGTTTGCATAATATGCCCTTGATTCCATATTTAAAACTACAAATGATGCTCTATTCTTGTTCATATTCACACAACCCATGCTGGTACCTACTAGTACCTGCTAAATTATGAAATTAAAATGATAGATTCTCCCAAAATATTATAATGTAAGAGCATGCTTTTCAACCCTAATGTCATCAATATTGGCATAATCTTTTTGTTTAATTTTTGCCAATTTACAGGAAAATTTTATCTTTTTATTTGCATTTCTTTAATTATAAATGAGTTTTAGTATCTTTTTATATATTAGCCTTTGTATCTTTCCTATTAATTATTGATATCTCTAGCCTATTTTTCTAGTTTCCTTTTTTATTAATTTTTTTGAAGTTCTCTATATATTATTGATGTCCACCCTTCACTTATCACCTGTTGCAAATATATTTTCCATTTCTTCTTTCTGTATGTGTTTTGAATATCTTTTGTTATAAATATTAGAATCAGATGAATGTTTATAAGTGTCTGGCATCGTGTCCAGTGTGTAGTAGGCGTTCAGTTCATGGAACTATTGTTAATAACTCTGTCCTGTGAGTGTTGATACTAGGAGCCTCCCATGTCTGCTTGTACTACCAGTCCTTTAGGCAGCTAAACGCTTCACTTTCCGTACACTTCTGTGTGAGACCCCTCCCCTCCACACTAGTCATTCTGTTTTCTTACTCCCACATTCTGCTAACAAAGCAGCTAAACTGAAATCTTCTATAGGAAACTGAGTTTTAATTACTCTAATCCAGCTCACACTAAAACACTGACACCATTTTCCATGACATGCATCAGAGAATAATTTAAACTCTTTTGACTCATCCTTGAGAACAAAACGTGCTCAGACATTGGAACACAAGTGTAACAGGTGTCAGTCAGCATTACAGTCACAGTCACCTGTGCCCGAAATGATGTCATGGACAAGAAATGAAGACCGTCGACATAATTCACTATTCCCTGTGCACCTTCCGCCACGGGAAAATGTTGTAGTGGGCTCTCTTGCTTGGCTTGATCCAGCAGGCTTCTATGGTATAAACAGTTTCTGCAGCTGTTGTTAGATAAGATAAGATGGGAACTTTTAAAAAAGAATCCCGGGCTCCATGAGAACCCAGATAAAAAGGTGGTAGCTCCCATGAGGAATAAAGAGGGAGTGTGAGATCTGATAGCTACTACACTTGCACACAAGGCCTATCAAGTGAGAGACTAACTACTCCTACATGCTCGACTAGTAAGTCCTTTACCTACCAGTGACACCTTGGGATTAATTAAACCCAAACTAACTTCCTGTCATGGAGATTGTTCAGCCACTGGGAGAAATAGAAAGCTGGGTGAATATCAACATTACAGTGATGAGTATTACATATTTTGTCCCATCTTCAAGGAGCTTCATCTAAATTTTTAACAAAAATAATTCATTCAGTTACTCATTTATTCAACAAATATCGATTAACCACTTACTAAAAGGTTTTCCCCACTCTGTATGCTTGCTACATACAGCACTGAGCCTGGCATAGTTGATGATTAATAAACATTTATTTGATAATGAATGAATGAAATCAGGAGCTGCGCAGTATGGGTTTGTTTTCATCCTGTCCTTTCTTGACAGCATTGGAAACGGTTGCCATTGCTTCCTTCTGTAAAGCTCTATTCCTAGACTTCCTCAGTCTCTCACTCTCCTGTTTCTCTCCTACTTCTTAGAGCAGCCCAGCTGCTCCTCGCTGGCTCCTCCCCCCCTACTGGACCCTGAAATATTGCAAGTTCCTCCAGAGTCTGTCATGATCCTTTTTCTAAGTCTACTCATTCTCCCCAGGCCATTTAGTCCATCTCCAGGTCTTCAATTATTGTCTGTGTGTTTTTTTAATTGGAGAGAGAGAGAGAGAGAGAGAGAGAATTGTCTATATGTTGACAACAAAATCTTTATTTCCAACCAAGTTCTCTCTCTTGAGTGATATATCATGTAACTAGTTATCTCTGAGCTTCTCCACTTAGATATTATGCAGATACCTTGCACACATCATAATCAAACTGGAACTCATCCTTTCCCCCTTCAGCTCTCTTCAACCTGCCCCTGCCCCATGACACACTATCTCAATAAACAGTGCTCCCATGCAATCTAGTGTTCACGCTAGAAACCTGGGAGGCATGTTTGATCCCTCTGACTTTTTCACTTCTCCATTCTACTTTCTTTTATACAACCAATCATAAAAGCCCCTTAATTCTAGGGCTTAAATGTTTCCCAAATCTGACTCCTCCCAATCTTCTCCACAAGGATTTAGGTTCAAGCCACTATCAATTTTGACCTCCTCCTACTACATTAGCCTCTGGTCTTGTGCCTCTTCAGTTTCTTTCCCATACTGTGGTAGGAAAGAATGACAATATAAATATGATCATACTCTTCCCCTTACTGAAACCCTTTGTCCACTGTCCTTAAGGTAAAATCCAAGCAGCTGAAACAACAAATAATGCATCTGAGATCTGGCCTCTGCCCACTGTTTCTATTCTGGGTGAGATTCAGTTGCTTGAACACCCATGGTATCATCTCTTGCCTCAGGGGTTTCAAACAGGCCCCGTGCTCTTCCGGAAACAGTAAGCTCTCACCTCTACTCCACCCTTCACCATGCTAACTCACGCAGTGTCTCCATGTCTGTTCTCGCAGTACCCTTAAAAACCTGCCATAAAATTCAACACATACTTTGTAATTCCTTCTCTGTTAATTTATCTTCCCCATTGAAAATAAGCTTTCTTAGTGTAGGTCAGTGTGCATGTTGAATTCTACCACCTTTCTAGCATTAGCACCCACTTGGTAAGTATTTGTTGACTAAACGTATAAATCGGGTTCAAATGAAAATAAAAGTCTCTGTCCTTAAAGAGTCTAGAAGAAACAGAAAGGCAAAAGGACTGGTTGTAATTGAGCCCAAATGATGTGCTATAACACAGATGTATGTAAAAGTTAAAAGAGAATTAAGGGCCCAATTAATTTTGTCTATATTGAGAAGGGCACAGAAAGGCTATACAGAAAAAATGGACACCCGAACCAAACTTGAAGAATAAGTATACATTCACGGTGCTTGGGGTATAGTGAGTGTCTCTGCTGGTAATGCACAGCACTCATTCCTCCTTCTTGTGGCAACATCCCTCCCATTCTCTTTTGGAGAGAAATACGCTTTCCCTTGTTCAGTGCATGAGGTTTGCATAAACTGATCTCAAATCTTGCCCTGCCCCTCAGCCTGGCCTGGCCAATGAGAAGGGGGTTTCACCCACAGGAACCTATGCCAGGTCAGGCCAAGGAGAGCCAGTTCAGAGACTGCAGGCCTGTTGGAGAAAGGTGGTCTCTTTCCACGGGGATAGCTACACTGATCAAAAGAGCCTGAAGCTGCCAGTAGCCATCACCACCACCACTCCACATGGGCAGAGTGTGCCTGAAGACGAAGCTGGATGAGTGGAAAATGGACGTGGGGTGGGGAGAGAGGCTGGTTAATTCCTGTGCTGAAGCCTTGGGCCCAGCTGTGCCTGAGGCCAGGGTGCACTCCAGGACTTCTCAAGTGGGGCAGCACACTCCTTCGTTGTTCTCTTGATCTAATGTGAGTTGGATACCTGGGCTTTTGCAAGTAAAGTGTCCCAATTTATTCAGTGCTCCATAAATATCTATTAAAATGTATACAAAGTTAACAGGCAGCAAACATGAGACAAGGTTCGAGGTCAAAGGAATAAATAGCATAAGCAATGGAGAAAATTAAGTTTTAGACAACTGGATTTCACCTTCCTTAAAAATGAAGGAGAGGACATATATTCCTGCACTCAGCAGCCCACAGATGTAAGGGTGTGTGTGTGTGTGTGTGTGTGTGTGTGTTAATCCTTACCCGAAGATATTTTTCCATCGATTTTTAGGGAGAGTGGACGAGAGAGGGAAAGACAGAGAGCAACATCATTATGAGAAAAACACAGGGCCTGGGCTGGGGAAGAGCCTGCAACCAAGGTATGTGCCCTTGACCAGAATTGAAACCAGGACCCTTCAGTTCGCAGGCCGACGCTTTATCCACTGAGCCAAACCGGCTAGGGCTAAGGGTTTGATGTCTCCTAAGGCACCTATCTGAAGCTTCCTCCTTCATCTTCAAACTGTTATACATAAGAATCATGGTTCCTTATAAAAGAATGATTTGTCCAGTTTTGTTCAAAGAAGGCTATATATTTTGTTCATGTTCCACACAAAAACACTCCAGGCGACATTATAGAACTCATTTATCACATCTACATTAAGCTACTAGAATCAATCCATAGACTAACCATTATGATGTCATTGTACTTGACAAGCACCAGGAAACAATTCCTATTCTTAACTTATAACCAATAGATTTGCATAACCGGTGCCCTATTCAAACAGCGGGCAAGAGGACTAGAGCATGGCCAACTCATGATGACAGAGTTTCACTCCCTTATCTGCATGATCAAGTTACATCTATGCAAAGAGGTCCTCTCAGCTTGTCTTGTGCAATTCCGATGTTGCAACTTTTCTATACACATAAAACCTCATTTCTGATTCTTAACATAATTCAAACATAATTCTGTCTCAGTCTTATGTCCAGCACATCTTTCTTTTTATGTAATTTGAAATCCTATGGAATTTGTAGAACAAAAATATCAAAAGAGCACCAATTGGCTTTTGTGGCTCTACAATCTGGTTCTAAATTAACTTTAACATTTGCTAAGGAGGGGAGCCTGGGCAATTCTGCTCCTGATGCAGGCAGGTGAACCCCAGGCAGACGGGTGAGACAGGGGGTCTTCCTGGGCTGGGAAGGCACAGACCACGTTCCAGGGAGCAGCAGCATTTGGAATCTGTGAGGCAGGGTCCTGGACAGAAGGTGCTACCTAAACAGGTGGTCAGGGTGGGAGCAAAGGGGTTTGCCTAGGGGTAGAGGAGGAGCTGGAGGCTAAGGGTGGGGTTAAGGCCATGCCTCAGTATAGAAACCACATCCTAGAAGAGTAAGGGCCCTGCCCTAAGACTAAGTTTAGAATGAAAATAGAACTGCCCAAAGAAATGATAAAACCAAGGGTAACAGGATCAAAAGAATTTCCCAGTCGTCTAAACACCTGGCAGGACAAAGCAAAACATTCTTTAGGGGAATATGTCATACTCCAAATCCATCACAATGCACCATCCCCAATAGCCAGGATAACATTCCAAACACTGAGGCGTATACACACAAGAAAATGCTCAGGACGCTGAATGAGCACACTGCTGGCACATGCAACAACACAGGTGAACCTCACAAACACATGTGAAGCCAGATTCAAATGGGTGCACACTGTATAATTCATTTACATGAAGGGCAAGTACAGGTGAAACTAATCCACAGTGAAAAAATAGGCCAAACAACGGTTACCTGAGGCGAGGCCGGGGTGGAGTAGGAATTGACTTCAAGGAGACAGGGAAACTTCCCGGGGAGATGAAATCGCTCTGTCCTTTGTTCCAGTGGTAGGTCCAAGACTTTGTCAAAACTCATCAAACTGCCCATTTAAAAATCTGTGCATCTTATTGTATGTAAATCACCTCTACATTTAATTAAATGAAAAAACAGCAAAGAAGAATCTAGAACTATGTTTCACAAAGAAATCATTGAGCTCTTCCTGCAAGCCAGAGAGAACTTTTTCACTATAAAAAATATAATTTTATTGAAGTCATTACAAGCTGATTTACACTGCCTTGCAAGCACTGATGGTTAAACTTTAGGAACCTTGCAAGCTAGACGTTAAACCGCTGTTAGCTTGAAATTGGCCATGGGTGAAGCCTTCACAACACATTACAAATCAGCACCCCCCCTCTCCCCACCCCCATCCCTGGTTTCCTGGCAACCACTGGATTTATGGTTTACACTAAAATAAAGACCTGCTCTACATGCCTTGTTTACAGTTATGATCAAGAAACAAAGCAAACTTTCCAAAATGTAGTGCTACCAACTCCTGTTCCCGCTCCCCTTTTCTTCCATCACCCCCACCCCCAGACAATAATTTCAACCCTTTTGGCTGATTAATTTTGAATTTGCCTTCATGTGACTATATGAAATGCCCATGCTGCTACTAATTTTTCTCAGTTTTGGCACTGTCTACTGATTTCCCACCATGGAAGGCATGGAGTTAGTCTTCTTTCCCATAAAACATCTGCCACCACCATAAATACACTGCTCCCCACCCTTCCAACACTGCATTGTACTGTTAGATCAATATTAAGTGTCTACACAAATACTACTATGAAAACATCCACAGCTCAGCTGTCCAGCATGGAGTCATATTGCTTTTCCTTCTTTGCACAACTTTTTGTTTTCTCTGGAGTTAGTGATATTCTTGAGGGGATGTTTGCTTGCTTGCTTCATTTTCTACGTACTTATCATTGAGTTATACCAAAACTCTATCTCAGTTGTTTAAAATTCCTCTCAGTAGTTCCAATATATCAGGTCATCTAGCACTTTCATCTTCTTAGAAACCCCGCTCTGGAGGCTCTCATTTGAACTGATTGCTCTCTAGGCCTGTGCACAGCTATGATCCTGGGATTTATCTTCCGCACGTCTATGGGTTCTCGTGTGAACTGATAAACAACTGTTGGATTGATCACCCAAGTGTTGCTGTTAGGGAGGTGCAAAGCATTCTGACTCCTGATCCTGCCAACGTGACTATTTTTCACCTCGGAAACTTATCAGATCTCATCTTTGTCCTTCATATTCTGAAATTTTGTGATATGTCACTTGGATAGAAGGCCAAGAAGTGGTTGACAAAATAATGCACCTCTCCAAAGATGTCTCCATCCTAATTTCCCAAAACTACGAATCTGTGAAGTTACCTGGCTGAGGAGTGAGGCTGCAGGTGGAATTCAGTCGGCTGCTCAGTTGAGCCTTAAGAAGGAATGCAGCCCGGGCACCTTGCTGAGTCCCGTCAGACCACTTTGGGGTTCAGACACCCAGAACAAACGTGCGAGAACAAACGTGTGCTGTTGTAAGCCACAAGCTGGTAGTAATTTGTCACAGCAGCGATAGGAAATTAATACAACTGACTAGCCAATGTAGACAAACTAGTTAGTCTTCTCTTACTCTCTAGAACAAGCCAACAGACACTTATTTAACTTAGTGTGCAAAGTCAAAATTAAATCATCACGTTTTTTTGTTAGTACAAAACTGACTCCGTTTTCAAATAAGTATATTCCCAGTTAAACGTAACTAATGAAGTTTTATGAAAACAGAAATTAGAGCTGAATTAAACATGGACACACAGCCGGTGTAGCACGGCCTCATCCTTGCATCACACTGTTGGAGTTCAGCCGAGTCTGCTTCCTTCTACATGTTGTTAACCAAAGGCATCCTCTCGCAAGAAGAACTGCTTCCCTGCTTCTTCATTCTGGCAGTCTGTCAACAGCCTTCTTTCAAGGTGCCTCCTCCATTCCTTTAAAAATGTTCCCAGGCTAGTGGGGGCTCCCAATTTCCCCCTTAACACGATCAGGGTGCTGCCATAAATAGCAAATGGCAATTGGTTCTACTGAGTGCAAATTTAAGTTTGGGGGGAAGGGAATCACGAAAAGAAGAATTTTTATTTATTTTTTAATTTCTTAAACTGATTTCAGAGAGGAAGGGAAAGTGAGAGAGAGAAACATCAATGATGAGAGAAAATCATTGATCGGTTGCCTCCTGCACCCCCTTTCCCCCACTGGGGATTGAGCTGGCAACATGGGCATGTGCCCTCGATAGGAATGGAACCTGGGACTGGAACCCGGGACCCTTCAGTCCACAGGCCGACTGAGCCAAATCGGCTAGGGTGCCAAAACAGGAATTCGAGAAAGAAATAAAGTTAGGCTTCTAGTGTTCAAAAGTTCATGTTAACTAGGTTATTTAAATCTTAGCATACACCTTCTCTCACCTAGAATATTAAAATGATTAAGTTCCGGGTCAGTCTATAAAACCTGGTCAACCCATTAGGTATGTGAAGTCTAACTTAGTCACATGCACGAAGCCTTCTGCATTTATTGGGGATTTTCTATATGCAAGGCGTTCTTGCCCTCCCAGAGTTCACAGTCCAGAGGAGAAGCATAATCACACCACGGCTGGGTAATAACATAATGCACATTCAGAAGTTCTGTGGGGCCCGGAGGGCACGCTTAATTTGCTGATGGTACCAGGAGACACTTGGCAGAGGAAGGAACACTGCAATATCTGAGAGGAATGAATCGTCCTATGCCCGTGACCGCCACACTTGCTGGGAAGGAGGAAACAGTGGCCTCCACTGGGGAAGAGCCAGTTGAAACATCCCTGGCACCCAGTCAACTGCTCGCTGCCTCTGGGAAAGAAATGGCCCTTTGCTCCATTTCTAAACCCAGGCAGAGAGCCCTGAATGTAGGGTGTCCTGGGTTCAAATTTGACTTGAAACTGTCACTATATTCTCTTGGTAATTTGCTTAGTGTTGCAGCCTCTGCTTCCTTGGCTGTAAAACAATAATCGATATTCCCATCATTTAGGACAGCAGTGAAGATTATAGACGATTTACGGAAAGCGCCTGGCAGGAGAAATCAAGGATAGAACTCTGAATGCAGTCTCTCCAACACCAATACGCACTCAAGTCACAGGTTCACAGATCAGGAAATACACAAAATCACCGCCTAGTTTAACTGATACCTTTCAGAAAAATAAAGCAAAATGCAGCAAAACTAAACCCACCTCTTCTTGCACGGAAGAATAATAAATCTAGCAGCTCTGAATCTGAATTGCCTTGTCATTTCACAACAACCCCTTACCAATTCTCAGGAAGAAAGAAGCATAAGGGGGAATGTTCCTTAAGCACACAGGCCATGTCTTAGTCCCCCTCGTCCTGTACTACATGATATTGCTTAGTAGGTGCTCATTTTTTTCCTTAAAAATGTAGTGATATAGAATCAAATTGAACATATCCCATATAATAAAAGGCTAATATGCAAATAGACCAAACGGCAGAACAACCGGAACAACCAGTCGCTATGACATGTGCTGACCACCAGGGGGCATGTGCAAAACATGGCAGGCATCAGCTGCGGCTGGATGGTGGAGCAGGGGAGCGGGGATGCCAGACCAAGGAGGGGTGCTGGTCACTGTCATTGGGGCGAGCCTCTGGTGGTTACTGAAAATTCTTTGCTCCCGCACACCACGGTCCCACCCAGCGCTTGCAACTGCTGCTGGCGCCGTCCCTGCTCACCCCCGCTGCCGGCACCGGAGCTGCTGCTCACACCCACTGCCAGTGCCTGGCGCCAGCCCCGATCACTCGGTGCCATCAGCGGGTGCAAGCGGTGGCTGCTGGCCCCGACTGCCCCTCAGGGTTTCTCTACCTCCCCCTGCTCCTGAGGGGAGATCGGGGCCTGGCAGCCACCTCTCGCACCCACTGCCAGCAACGGCCCCATTCGCACCCACTGTCAGTGCCAGAGCCGCTGCTTGCACCCACTGCCAGCGCTGGCCCCACTCACACCCGCTGCTTGCGCTGGCTCCAATCGCTCTGCGCCTTCAGTGGGTGCGAGCAGGGCTAGCCCTGTCAGCATGTGGGAGCGGCAGCGGGGGAGTGGGGCTGCAGGCAGACAGGGGACCAGGGACCGTGGTGGGAGGGGCCGGGCATAGGCTCAGAGGATGGGCCGAGACCCCGCCCCTGTGCCTACTGCAGCCTCGTGGCCCACAGTTCCTTTCAACGTGTACGAATTCGTGCACTGGGCCCCTAGTGTATATAATAAAAAGGTTACATTTACTTGGACATTATAAGTTAGAGTTGACAGAAGTACCAAGAAAATGTCCCTGCTAATATAATTTACAAAACACTTTATTTGAAAAAGAGGAAAATCACTCAAAACAAACCCATTCACTTGAGCAATAAGCTATTTTAGGACATACTATGTGTCAGGCCCTGTTCTAGGCACTGGGAGATAGCAGTGAACAAGAGACAACAATCCCTGTCACCTTGGAGGCTACATGCTAGTCTGAAAGATAGTGGATATAACAAAATTTCTAAATAACTAATAGAGGAGGTGTCAGCGGGCCCACACCAGGGCAGTAGCTATGCTATTCTGAGAAGTTCCAGATTCGGCATATATTTTGAAGGTAGAAAAAAATAAGATTTGCTGATTGGACACATGGAGTACTGTCAAATATTCAACTAGTAGGATATTCTTGGAGTCAGTAAAGACACCCCAATTTCCCTTCATCAACAGAACTGTGCTAGAAAATACTTCAAACACTTAACTCATGAAACAACATAAATTCTGTAGATTTTAAATTATAAGAAGATAGAAATTTTTTAAGAAAAGCAGTAAAGGAAACACATATCTGGTGACAAAGCTGACTGGTGATTGGCGGGTCAATTACTAAGGATCCTAAGTAGAATGACTTCACTTTATTTGATGGATCAACAATTCACAAATGAATCTTTGAAGACTAAAAAGAAACACTAAATAATCAAGGTTAGCACACCCAGAAGTTATAGAAATAATCAATTACTTGAATTATCACCAACTCTACATGTACCATTAGGGAAAAAGTTTGTTAGTTATGCTTTTTAATTCAAAAGTAAAGACTATGACTATGCATTGATTAAATTTATTAGGCTCCTTTAAGATCAGTAAAAGTATAACTAGTACTGTAATAGTACTAGAGTTTAACTTTTATGTACCTTAAATTTTATATTTCTCTAGGATACATGTGACACTAATTTAAAAATTGGTACCAAATACATATTTGAAAATTATATGTGGACAATTGAAAATTATATAGAGATTTAAATTTTATACCTACATAAAAGAGGGAGGAAGGAGGAAGGGAAGGAGGGAGGGAGGGAAGGAGGGAA
>NW_005366873.1:189151-211499 GCF_000412655.1 Myotis brandtii
GAAGGAAGGAAGGAAGGAAGGAAGGGAGGGAGGGAGGGAGGGGGGAGGGAGAAGAAGGATCATTTCTATATAGTAATTTGTCATTCCCAAACTTCCCCCAATTTTATCATCTTGTTCAAGGTGGTACCAGAGAAATCCAGCAGATGGCACTCATACATTTTTCTAAATATGGTGCTGAATAAAAACAGGATTGCTTAAACTTTGTATTTCAGACCAGAAAGACAGAATAAATCATAGAAGCAAACACATTTAAAAATTTTCTATTACCATAAAGAAATAGTGCTTTTAAGCTGCTCTAATGCACATTCATAGCTTGTAACCAACTTGCAATTTTCACTTCCTATTCTAGCAGCTGGTGGCAAGTAAGCATTCAGAACCATTACGTGCCAATCAACCGCTTGATAATAGGAAGCAGCCCAGTGACCACTGAGAGACCCACAAACTTTTCCCCATTGTGGATCCTGGATCATTATTTAATTCTAGTTTCTTTTCAATGCTTTTATTGGTTGTTCTACCTAGATGGGCTTTGAAACCAGCAAACATTATTACTTCCATTTTTCAACTAAGTAAACACAGGCTCAGAAAGTAAAAGAAATAAGAAGATAGGCTAATTCAATCAAGAAAATCAACAATAAATGAATCCAGTTTAACTGGAGAATCAATAATTTATGCTTAAATCCCCAATTAAAAAATATGGGTTAAATGAACAAGTTAATTCAACCATATTTCAACATACGTATATTGAACACTTCCTATATATCAACACTGTTCCAGGCTCTGGAAAAAAAGTGGTGCATAAGACAGACAATGCCCCTCCTCTCTCACAGAACTTATGCTTTAGTCGTGATAAATAGAAAAGAAAAATAAGTAAGGATATCAGAAATTAGTAGTATGAAAAATTAGTGAATTAAATTAGAGTGGGTGATAATGTGGCCACATGACTATGCAGACTGACTGCTTAAAGGAAGGCTTCTCCAGGGAGACACTTCAGTGCCGCCTGAAGGACAGAAGCAGGAGGAGGAGCATCCCAAGCAGAGGGAGCACAGCTACTGAGATGATCCCAAGGCCACAGCCAGGAGGGCCTGCATGGAGAGCAGACAGGCCAGGGTGGCCCAAGAGGAATGTGCAAGGAGAATGGTATGACCTGAGTTCCCTGCAGGAGCCAGGATGGATGGATGGATGGCCAAAAGAATGGATGGGAGGAATAATAAAGAGGGGGAAAATAAAGAAATAAACAAGAGTGTTAATTTCAGGTTAATCAGATATTTTTTTACATGTTGATCTTTCTGTAAGTTTTCTAGCAAGTACTGAAAAATGAACATAACTCTAATTCTTTGATATTTTAAGAAGGTGCTATCCCTCAGGTTTTCACCTTAAATTATCAATGACCAGAGAGGGTAGCACTGAAAAAACCCCCACATCTGTTGAAAGTATAATAAAGTGAGATGAATAGGTGTTAATTTCAAGAGATACCCAGAAGGTGAATTTTTAATAATACTTGATTTGAGTCTGTTTTGTACTGATTTGCCCCTTTCTCCTCAGGGAGTATAAGAGATATTCTTAGTTTATTAAATATTCACATTCACTGATTCTGATTACCAAGAGGGTGATTTAAATGATTCTCAAATTTCTCTTATCTTCTAATATTTACCTGTTGCGTAAGATTTTTTATAAGCCAATATTCAAAAGGAATATATATTTTTAGGTTATTCAAACTGAAACCTCCCTAGCCCATTTGGCTCAGTGGATAGAACATCGGCCCTTGGACTGAAGGGTCCCGGGTTCAATTCAGGTCAAGGGCACGTACCCCGGTTGCACGTATCCCTGGTCCTGGTCGGGGCCTGTATGGGGAGGCAACCAATCGATGTGTTCCTCTCACATCAGTGTTTTTCTCTGTCTCCCTCCCTCCTACTCTCTCTAAAAATCAATGGAAAAATATCCTCGGGTGAGGATTAACAAAACAACAAAACGAAACAAAACAAAACTAAACTAACCTAATAAAAACCGAAGCCCAAGCAATTAAATTGTAAGTAAAGAGGCCCACTGTCCCTTGTGGGGTCACACAAATCACATCATCATTCCAAACCTCTGTTCCTCCTGAAAAAACTGGGATATACGCTTGTCCCCAACTAGAATCTCAATAAAGAGCTTTGATTATATTGGATAAAAATAACTTTATAAACATGACTTTGGTATTTTACAAATTTTAACTGGCATCAGATCTTAGAGCTAACCTTACACTGACCCTATGATTACTCCCAGGTCACCCATTCCCAACCAGGAACTTCTTTGTCTAAAGTCAACAAAAGCTGTCAACAACCACACCATTTAATGGTGGTTGGAATTTGCAAATACTTCCTTCTCAGCAATCACAAGGCCATATCCAGAAATATTCATTAGCAATTGTATTTGCATCTATTAAATGTAGATTAAGAGGATTTTATTTTAACAAGATTTTATTTACCCACTAATTAGAAAGACAATTTATTACAAGTATGAAAATAATTAACTTAGGGTTATAAA
This sequence comes from Myotis brandtii, assembly GCF_000412655.1. Classification (NCBI taxonomy): domain Eukaryota; kingdom Metazoa; phylum Chordata; class Mammalia; order Chiroptera; family Vespertilionidae; genus Myotis; species Myotis brandtii. The sequence continues at coordinate 191,675 of NW_005366873.1, forward strand.
GTAGTTTAGCTCTTTTGGCGGTAAGAAGAAAACAAAATAATTTTTCTCCCACTCAATAGGCCTCATTTTGCACAGCCACTTACATGGGCCATTGTTATTAATTTCACATTTTGACTTGCTCTTTATTTTCCCAGACAACTGAATTCTGGTGCTGTCAATTTCATGACAGTCTTTTAAAGATAAATTCGCTATGTATCAAAAGCAGTTGTTTAAATAAGCATTTGGCTCTGACAGTTTTGCTCTAGATACTTTTCAAGCAACAGCTAAAGAGAGCATTTTACCATCAGTCACGGCTTTCTTTGTTATCCTTTCTTTTTTCCCTCCAATCTAAGTAAATGTGTTCTTACAACTAGCATTACCTTGCAAAACTTCCCCTCCTGTGTAGAGAATGTGACCCTCAGTACAATGAACAACTAACGAATGAAATCCAGGTTCTCTCTCCTAGAACTGGGAGAGCTATCAAATTACTTCCTTCATATATTGATCAACGCTATCTCAAGATGTCATTTTTGTCAAATGTCAGTAAAGCAAATAAAAAGTAAAGCTTCTTCACTGGGCTGATGATTTGATCATTACCAGGCCAAGCAAAAACCTTATTTAACTTGAAAATATAATGTGTAGGAAGCACAAATGCAACTAACTATGCATTCCTACCTCCAACATTTTCAAAGGTAACTTCATCCTGCCCGTTCTTTCATAAAAAATAAATAAATAAATAATTCTGTTATCTTAAGATAAAAGGGCCACAAACCTCCAAGACTTAATCCCTGCTTCAGGCGAATGACAAAAAATATTTTTCATTTTTAGTTCACATCCTGAAAACAATTCCCTCGACAGAAAATGTTCTGAACTAGACTCCGAAAGGCAAATGCATTTGCTTCATTTACGTTTTTCAGGATGACAAAGGAGAGGAGTGGAGAACAAACATAAAAGTTGACCTAAAATACATCAGTTTCAAATATTAAAATACTTTTCAGTATATTGAACACCTTCAGATTTCAAATTCATACTAGAAATAAATATTTGAGTGACAGAACACCTTACCCTGTCCACCCAGGTTTAAAAATCATATCATAGTCCTGGCCAGCGTAGCTAAGTGAGTGGTTCTCAACCTTCCTAACGCGGCGACCCTTTAATACAGTTCCTCATGTTGTGGTGACCCCAACCATAAAATTATTTTTGTTGCTACTTCATAATAGTAATTTTGCTACTGTTATGAATCATAATGTAAATATCTGATATGCAGGATGTATTTTCAGGGGTCGCGACCCACAGGTTGAGAACCGCTGAATTGGGGCATCAGCCAGCAAACGGAAGGGTCATGGATTCCATTCCAGTCAAGAGCTTGTACCTGGGTTGCAGGTTTCCGCCCAGTTGGCAACCCATTGATATGGTTCTCTCACATCTCACATTTCTCCTCTCTCTCTCTCTCTCTCTCTCCTCTCTCTCCTTTCCCCTCCCTTTCACTCTCTCTAAAATCAATGGACAAAATATCCTCTAGTGAGGATTAACCCCTCCCCCAAAATCCTATCATATTTATTTCTAATCACGTCACTGAACTGCTACTGTTTTCTGGACTGCAGATAAATGACCTATTCATAATAATGTGGCACAGTTATGTATGATTGATTGACCTGAAGCAGAAAGGGACTTTGTCCTCAGCATCGGCTTACACCAGGCCTGTCTGGTGCAGGCTGCCTGTCCATCTGCAGCCAGCCAGCTGAACTACCGACTGCCCCGCTGATAAGAGACTCAACAGGTTCTTCACGGCATAATTCCCATTCTACAAGAAACTACCAATCCCAAATGATACTGTTTTAAAATGTTTCTAGATCCCAACTCATTACAATACAATGACTTCAACCTTATTTTGGACTTTTAGGAAACTCAATACATTTTTTAAAGTTTAAGGGGGGAAAAACAAGCAGACAAAATGCTCTCAATTTTGGTTTCTTTTTCAGAAGAACACACTACTACTGACAAAACAATGACTAGTACAGAAATCTTCCTGACTGCACATATCTTACAGCTTTTCTTTTTCTTTGCTGTTTCCTCCCATCTCAATAATTAGGCCAGGGAAGAAAGAAAGGGATTTCCAGTCCACTGGTCATGCTCCACATCCTATAATTTTGCTGCTGGTTTTCCCCTGGCCAAATAGCTCCATTAATCAGCAGGAACAATATGCAGCAAACTATCTAAACATCCTAATATTACCCCCAGCAGAGAACTGGGAGTTAGAAAGTTGCTTCTGAAAAAGCCTGTTACCATGAAGAAAGATGATGCTGCCAGGAACCTCAGAGCAGCATCAGGATTACTCTGGGGTAGTTTGAGCTTTGGTTACAACTAAGAATTGGAAAAATTCAGTGAATGAGCATTTATTTAAGAACTAGAGGCCCAGTGCACGAATTCGTGCATGGGTGGCGTCCCTTGGCCTGGCCGGCCAGTCGAGCCCATTGGGACATCTCGCCCATTGAGGGGGGGTAGGGACCGCAAGAGGTTGGCCAGCCGCAGGAGGTTGACTGTGGGAGTGCACTGACCACCAGGGGGCAGCTCCTGCATTGAGCACCAGCCCCCTTGTGGCAGTGTGCGTCATAGTGACTGGTTGACCAGTCATAATCGTCACTTAGGCATATATGTGTGTGTGTGTGTGTGTGTGTGTATTGCATTTCTGTAGAGCCAAAGACTACTTCCAGAACAATCGAGGTCACTCTGAGACACATTCTGACCCAGATAATTTCTGTTATTTCCCTACTTAAAAGTTTTATGAATTACTAATTCTTAAAAATGTAAAAATTCACCTACTGTTTTGCTGATATTTTATATTGACAGTGCAGTTTGGGTTCATACACTAATTTCTATTGATTGCTATATTTTCTTTGTTCAGTGAGCTTGTTCCATTGATTACATTGATTCTAACAGTCCATTATTTTGATTGGTATCACATGTAGTGCTTTGTATTACTCTACCATGCAGTGCTAAAATAATCATTTATTTGATTGATTGAAAATTAGTTTAAATCTTAAATATGCAATTTCAGCATTTTGAAATAATGAAAATACTGAACCTCCCTTTTTTTTCTCAAATTTAATTCATATTCATCCTGATTCTAATACTGAATATCTAATTCAGATACTCTCTCTGACGCACACACAAAAATACAGTTGATATTATCAGTAAGAGTTTATTCTGCATATATGCCACTGTGTTAGTTATGCAAATAAGTGGCAGATCTTTAGTTCACAATATTTTAGTTATAAAACAATAATAAAAATTACTAAAAAGGCTTTATGTGTAAGCTCAATCTACATGTTAATATACATATTTAATAATATTCACAAGTCTTAGAACTTAGAATGTAAATAAATGGATTAAAATGAGACAGAACTGAAGTCGGAGCTAATCCCAATAACTATTTCCCACTCTATATTTGCATAAAAAGTGGACTGCAATTCCCTGGTACCTTTCATTTTTTTCTTCTTAAGCAAAATAATTTATTATTAAATATTGAAAAAATCAAAATAGAAATCACATCTGAAAATGCAAATTATGTAAAGAGATGGCAATTGGGACACATCTCAAAGGAGACTTTTAGCTTTGCTAATTTTTAAAAAATAAGGGTGTAAATCAACATATACAAAAAAGCTCTGCCAAAGTAAGACTCTCTGTGAAACTAGACCTAAGTACTCTACTTTAACATCAGCACATATAAGACATTTGTAAACATCTCACATTTGATGTTAAACTAATTCAACTATCACTACAAAAGAAAGCATGATTCTCATATTTGCGCTCAGTACTTTGAAATATACCCCAAATAGGTTTTGTTCCATTTCCCCACCTATTGCAATCTAGGGCCTTATTGAACAGTTTTAATACACTTTTTTTGAAACTACTGAAAATACACCTTTCTTCCTAGTCAGGATTGTTAACAGCAGAAATATATGTGATGTTAGAAATCTGGTGGCAATACCAAGTTTGATTCAAATGTAAGTACACTGTCTTCAGTTGCAGTGTTTCAGGCCACCAGCGAAAATGAATCCTGATGGCCGTAAGATTACGTACCTCCCAAGTGGATGACTTATTTCATTCTAACCCAAATGGGCATTAGGAAGAAAACTGGCAGGCCCAACGTGCTGGATAAGGGCTGCAAGGGCCCCGGACTTAACTCAGACACGTCCAGAGAAACGTGGAGAAAACTGGCTTTTGCAGATGGAAGACCTCAGAGGACCTCTGTCAACTACATCGTGTGAGTGGAGAAAGATTGAAATGAAAGTGAGCACCTTGTAGGTGGAAATGGCACTAACTAAATTGGGTCAATAATCCAAATGCTTCTTCCTATGTGTGTTTGACTTGACCCAAGGCAAGCTGCAACAGAGAATAAACAACAGCAGAAAGTATAGATTAGCTTAAGGGTCAAGGGGATCTCAGAAACTGAGCACACACTACTGCTCCTTTTTCTTCCTTTAGAAACAAAATCAAAAAACCACATGAGAACCCTTAAAGTTCCAGCAAATAATAAGACCAAAAATATACACTGGTCCGAACCAATTCTAGACATCAACAACTTTGAACATTCTGAACCTCACATTCTCCACAAGAATCTACTGTAATGGGTCTCATTCATTATCTATCACAAAAATTTGCTTCTAAGATGCTTTGATCAAATCTCAGGTAGCTCATCAATTCTCTACACGTTATTTATTTCCCTGAAGATCTTTCTGTGCCAATGTCTGAAAGGAAAAAATATTAATAGTTACTCATAAGGAAAGTGAAATTCTTAATAAAGGGATTATATACAATTTATGTAAATTTAACACCATAATAAGTCTGGGCATTTCTAAATTTTATTTTTATAAGTTTTAATATAAAATATAAATCCTGACATAACCTACCAGAGCATTTGTAAACAAAAAACATTTACAGAAAGTAAACATGAAACAAAATGTAACATATTAAAATAAATTTATACTTTAACATGCTTTACAGCTAGCTATACAGGTGTTCAATTAAAATAGACCATGACAAATACTGTGTTCGTTTCATAAACAACCAAAGAAGGTTAAAAGCAATTTGAAGTGCTCCAAAACAGTCTGAAAATGAATTTTCAATAATTGAATCCAAAGTTCTTGAGATCATAAAAATCTCTAATGAAAAAGTTTTAGGATCAAATAAAATAAAAGTATAATTTATGTTTATCAAAAACAAAAAGCTTTTAGCATCATGATAATTAAACCCCTTTAGTGCATGAGTCCTCTAATAACAGTTTCCATCAAGGGAATGTTGTGTGGTCAAGTTTGAATTCTTTTTTAACTGAGTTTGAAATTATACACATTCTCTTTGAATATAACTTACTGTATGTAGCACCTCGCTCTAGGAACTCAAAACTCTTCACAGATTTACATCCTGACCTCAGTTTTTTTGGTTATTGCTGCTTTGGTTTTTTTTTTATATCTAGTACAAATCCATGTGAACAGCAAAAACCAATTCAATGACATGTGTACCATGTTACTACTGGTAATCAGAAGTTAAAGAATCAATGATGGCTTACCAACTTCAAAAATTCTATTTCTGTTTGGAGAGCTTCGTAAACACTTTGCATGTCATCTTCCTTATAAAGTTCTAATTCCTTTTTAAGTCTGTTTTAAATGAAAAATTCACCCTATTAGTTCAGCAATCTTGTATGATAATTTTTTTATTACATGAACGGTGGCAGGTCTGCAGCTCTATTGTCAGAATTTTAACTTAACACTAAAGAATTTGGAAAGGAATTTTAATTCTCTTTAATTCTGTAAGGACTACATAAAATTTTGTGAAAAACTCCCATAAATAAAATAAGGTAGACTGGCCCTAGCCAGTTTGGCTCAGCGGATAGAGTGTCAGCCTGCAGAATGAAAGGTCCTGGGTTCAATTCGGGGCCAGGACATATGCCAGGGTTGTAGGCTCAACCCCCAGTGTAGGGCATGCAGGAAGCAGCCAATCAATGATTCTCTCACATCATTGATGTTTCTATCTCTCTCTCCCTCTCTCTTCCTCTCTGAAATCAATAATATACAGGCAGTCCTCGGGTTACGTCGGACTCGATGTATGTCATTTCATGGTTACATCGTCATCTCCCATTTATTTATTAAAAAAAAAAAAGTTCCGTCATTTCAACATATGTACATATCTGCTATATGTTTTTTATTATTTATTTACCACAAGTAAAGGTCAGGAATTGTTATCTTTCTTTTAAATGTTTTTTACTGTTTCACTTCATTACTGCTGTGCATGTGCTCCATGTGAGTGACGTAGGTGCTTATGTAGGTGGGTTCCGACTTACAGCGAAAATCGCGTTACGTTGCACCGTAGGAACGGATCTCCAACATAACCTGAGGACCTACTATATATATATAAAATAAGGGAGACTGAATAATAAAAAACACTTAATAATTTAGGGTAATTAAGAGAGCAACATGGTTTGGCAGGGAATCTACAGTACTGTCTGATGGCCTCTAGTTTAGTCCTGGCCACTACCAAGCCAAATAACCTAGGCTATGTCATTTAGCCTCTCTGAACCTCACCTGAGAATTTTAAGTGCATTAAAAACATGACCTCTAAGATTTCTTCTTGCTCTAAAATTAAACATTAACTTCCTTTTACACATATATCATCAAAATATATTTTGAGCGTGAAAAAGTAATATCAATGTTTCTTTTCCCCAATTAAGCCTTTAATCCTTTGAATATTCTGAAATAACTTTTAAAAATTATTTTATGCACATTTTTATATGAAAAATAGTGATGAAACAGTCTTCCATTTTTAGCATGACTAACATTCTTTCCCCAAAACAAAAAACATAAGCAAAAGCCATGAGCTGTGAACTGGAGAGGTGGAGAGCCAGGGCCTGAGACTGGGCAGCTAGAAGGGAGAGGCTGCCCTGAGAACAGATACTAAGAGCAACACTGCTCTCACAAACCTAACCAAGCTGGACCAGCCACAAGGTAAGCCCTACCCTTAAGGGGAGAGTGCCGGGGTCCTAGGCCAGTGGCACTCCCTCTAGACTAGCAGAAGCAAAGGAAAATCCTCTCTGAAGGAAAGTTTAAGATTATTTAGGCTCACAGGCCTCCCACAGAGAAAGATCAAACAATGAGTTTACAATCAAAGATCACCAAGTACCCAAGAAGCAAACCACTAGAGAAGGTCACTAGAGACAATAAACAACAGATAAGAAGAACTACAAGTCAATAAGAAAAAATAACATAATTGAAAATGGTTGCGCGCGCGCACGCGCGCGCACACACACACACACACACAATTGAAAATGGGCGCGCGCGTGCACACACACACACACACACACATTTACCAGATTACTCACCAAAGAAGATATCCAATGGCTAATAGAATATGAAAAGGTGCTCAACTTCATCAAGGAAATACAAAAGAAAAGCACAATGTAATGCCACCACACACCCATCAGAATAGTTCAAATGAAAAACAGGAAATACCAAGTGTTGACAAAGACATGCATAAACTAGAATTCTCAGACACTGCTGGCATAGGTTATCATTTTCCATTCTTTTACTTTTAACCTATCTATGTCTTTATTTTTAAAGTGAGTTTCTTATAGAAACTGTATAGTTGTGCCATACTCTTTTATCTAACATGATGATCTCTTTGAGTTGGTGTATTTAGATCATTTACATTTTAATAAAATTATTTATTTGGCTGGATTAAAAATTTTGCTATTGTTTTCTATTCCATCTGTTCTTTGTTCCATTTTTCCTCTCTTTTTTCCTGTTTTGGATTGCTTGATTTTTTTATGCTAGTATTTTACCTACTAATTGACTTGTTTTTATACATATTTTAAAATTTTTATAATGCCTATGCTGAATTTATAATACACATCTTCAATTTATTGCTGTCCACTCTCAAATATTATACAGTCACACTTACAGTATAAAACCTTTACAACAGTATGTTTCCAATTACTCCCTCATATTTTTTTCACATTGTTACCACATAAATTTTTCTTTTACATTTACTATAAACATAAATCATATTGCTAGTATTTTTGACTTAGGCTCTTATATTTACCTCCAGTTCAACAATTTCTGATGCTTTTATTTCTTGGTATAGTTCTGAGTTTCTATCTGGTATCATATTCTTTCTTCCTGAAAAACTTACTATAGCCTTTTTTTTGTAATGTAGTCTGTTTTCAAAGAAGTCTATACACTCATATTTGTTAAAAATATCATACTTTGCCTTCATATGTAAAACATACTTTCATTGAGAATTCTGAGTTGACGACTCTCACCTGATAGTCATTCATTTGTCTCTTGTTCTACATGATTTCTGATGAGAAGTCTACTGTAACTCTTATCTTCATTCCTTGTATGTAATGTCTTTATGTCTTTTCTTTTTCTGCCTTCCTTCATGATTCCCTCTCTATCTGTGTTTTTCAGAGGTTTGAATATAATATGTAAAGATGTTCGCTTTTTTAAAATGCTGCTTGGAATCCTCTGAGCTTCTTGTGTCTGCTTTAAAGTATTTCATTATTTTTTTTTATTTATTGATTACGGTATTACATATGTGTCTTTTATAATACACTCTGCCATGGTCTCTCTAACATTATGGATGTTAGAACAGTACGGATGAATCTCAAACACATTACGCTAAATAAAAGAAGTGAAACAAGAGGCTATATTGTGCTAAATAAAAGAAGTGAGACCAGGCTACATACCATATTATTCAATTTATATGACATATTGGAAAAGACAAAACTAGGAAAAGAAAATAGATCAGAGACTGGGAGTGGACTGTGGGCCTTGATTATAAATGGGCAAGTGGGGACATTTTGGGATAATGGCAGTATTCTGTTTTGATTGTGATGGTGGTTGCATAATTAAGTGTGTTTGGCAAAATTAATAGAATTGCATATTTAAAAGGGTGAATTTTATTGTATGTAAGTTATACCTCAATAAGCCTGTCTTTAAAAAATGACAATGACAGGAATCCACATTCCTATAAAACAATGGCAACCACCTAAATAAAAACAATCCCAATTACAATGCCAAATAATGCCACCTATAAGCCATACTTACAAGCTAATCAAGAAACATGTGATATTACAAACTTGAAATTACACTTAAGTACAGAAATAAACAGGTTAATCCCGCAGAACCAAATCTGAAGTCTACACCAAAGCGGAGATTGAAGCACAACTAAGTGGAAGAGGAAAAATGACAGGGCGTGCATGGGGGGTGATATAAGACAGGATAAAATCATCCTACCCTGCGTGGGAAAACACTGACAACAGGCCTGAGGCCTCATGGTTGAGAATACTGGCTTTTGTCAGATTGAAGGAAATGGGTTTTGTTGTTGTTGTTTTTGTTTGTAATATATTTCTATTGATTTTAGAGAGGGAGGGAGAGGGGAAAGAGAGAGAGAAATATCAATGATGAGAGAGAATCATGGATCGGTTGCTTCCTGCACACCCCACACTGGGGATGGAGCCAGCAACCTAGGCATGTGCCCTGACCAGGAATCGAACCCATGACCTCTGTGGTCAGACTTTTTTATATTTCCTTGGGCTTGGGAACGAGCAGGCTTTCTTTCAAACTCTCCGACTTCTTTCCCGGCTTCTCCCGGCTTGTGTTTCTGCCCTCTCCATCCATTCTCTTTCCTGGATTTTCTGAGGCTTGTGTCCCTCCCCTGTCTGATCTTTTCCCCACTTGTGCCTGCCCCCTTTTATGGTCCCCATTGTGGCTCCTACTGCATATGCACTCAGGAAAAGGAAAAGCCCCTCACCGTTTTCTCCCTCCCACATTAATCCCACAGAACTTGCTGGTCACACACACCACCACCCCCACCCCCCAACCTGGCCGCCACCCTCATGGCTGTGGCCGTAAAGCTATTTTTCCTGCCTAGTTGACTAGGCGGGATGTTTTGCTCCATTGGACTGAAATATGCTAGTTACTCCCCAGGGTGACTGTTCCATCCCTTCCCTCCTCTTTTGCTAATTATCTAACTAACTGCCCGCTGGAACTCTGCAATTGCCTACTCAACACTCCTATGTGTACTTAAGGCTCCATTTCAATATATTTATCTTTTCAAATAAAATGGTCGGGCTCTTTCTTCCCACCATATCCCCTTTCAGTTCAAATGGACTACAGGTCCTGTAAGATCTTTCATGTCCATCAGAATTGGGTGGTGACGACGTTCGCTTTTAGTTAGTTAACAATAAGAATGAGAGACTACTGAAATTAAGGAGGGCGTTTAGAGCAAATTATAGGAAGTATTTCACTATTCAGCATATAATCAAGCTGTAGAATTTAGAACTGCACTTAAAGATTGCTGTTGCTAGCTTTAAAAAGAGGCTGATGATAATGGGATGAATATTAATGCGGTTGCAGCTAGCCAACGCTATATAATGGTAAGCAGTGCATAGACTAACTGCCTATCGGAGTCAAGATGGACTTCCTTCACCTCTGCACAATAACTAAGGGCGGTCTGCCTTGGTTACTGTCACCTTTCTTTGAATCATCAATTAATGACGAGGATGGCCAATAAGGCTAGCTAGTTCAGCAAAACTTACTTTTCTTGTATTTTTATCATTTCCTGCAGCCTTCCAATTTTTTTCAGTGTCATATAAAATGTCCAATTTTGTTTCTAAGTGTCATAGAAAAGCCTTAACTGAAAGAACATCCCTTTCAGCCACAGAGCTCTGCAAAAGTACTATTTAATTAGAAAAAAGTTCATCCGAAGTCTTAGTGCACCAACGCAAATGCTATTAAGGTTTAAGTGTATTCCATCACAGTCTTTTGTTTCCATCTAATAGTGATTATGCAGTATTATCTCCTAGCTTTTCTTCTGACTGAAGTGTATCATATACATGTCCCCCAGTTAATTAAGCATGCCAATTAATACCATTTCAGATACCTATGTAACAGGTCTCGGTGGCTACACCACAGTTAATCAGCCATGGTACAGCATTTAAATCATCCTACCATAAATAACATTTCTGTGAACACTTGCGCGCATAGTGTTCCTTCTGTAGTTAGACTTATTGCCCTTAGGAGAGAGCTCATAAGTGGAATTATGGGGTCAAATGGCATAAACACTTTAAAAATGCCTATAATTTATATTCCAAATTACATTCCAAATATATGCAATTTATACTGCCACAACAATGTATAAATTAGCTCTGTACCACACCCATGCTAATTTCAATTATGGTCATTTAAGAATGTCTTTAAAAATTTGATAGAAAAATTATATGGAGTGGTTTTAATTCGCATTTAATTGATAAGGAGTTTAACAGAATTATCTTATCTTATTCATCTTGGTATTTCCAGTAACTTGCAGAGTGCATGATTCCAAGTGGCATTTAATACATGTCTGTTGAATATATACATTAATAAAGAACTATTGATTTCAGTGTTTTCTTATTGATTTTTGTCAGTTGATTATTTGATAAACTGTTATCCCTTGTAATAATTACTATAAATTTCTCCCAGTTTATCACTCCAAGTTGATGACTTTTTTTAACACATGGGATCTTAAATCTTCTATGTTGAGTCTGTTAATCTTATCCTTTTTGGTTTCCTTAATTACACCAGAGGTTTAATAAGTGGTCCTTTCTACTTTTTGCTAGTTTTCCTATGACCCGATGGGTTTCTATATTAACTCATATAAAAATTATTTTAGTGACGTTTAAACACAAAACACAATTTTAAAAGATATATGGCCATCCACTTTCATATACAATTTATTCTGCAAGTTGAATGTGTCAAAGCAGAACTTCAGTTTCCTAATTATGCCTTCCCTCCGTCCAGGCCACCAGCAGACAGGTAGCAACCTTCACAGGTGTGCAAGGCAGCACCAGCGAGATCCGCCATCATCTCCCTTCACCTAAATCCTGGGCTGGTTGGATTAGGCAACTCCTTTTACCACAATTTTCTATCACCTTCCCCACTCTCATATCAAAAGGGGTTGTTTATAAAGGTAAATAAACATATGAAAATTTAAAAACATCTTATTATGACATCAAAGATACCAATGAATTTGGAAATGATTAATATTATATATGGCTCGTGCAATAAACAAAATTATTTCAAAGTTTAGGGATATTTACAACCTGGCACATTTAGATCAGAATATAAATTCTAAAATAATCAATTGATCCCACTGTCAAAATGTCTCTTGTACTTACATAGAAACTTTAATGCCTATAGTGTGTGGCAAGAATTCACAAAACGGGATCTCTATTAGCTTGAAAGCTATATAATCACTGCTGTAGAGACACTTCCGTTAGTGAATAAATAATGAAGCTTTACCAGAAAAGATGCAGTCCACAGAAATACTGAACAAAATACATAGCTAAGAATAACCCTAGAATTAAGTGGGAATTTTCATATTTTATAAAAGTGTTAAAAAGAGATGATATGGCCGTAACCGGTTTGGCTCAGTGGATAGAGCGTCGGCCTGCGGACTGAAAGGTCCCAGGTTCGATACCGATCAAGGGCATGTACCTTGGTTGCGGGCACATCCCCAGTAGGAGGTGTGCAGGAGGCAGCTGATCGATGTTTCCCTCTCATTGATGTTTCTAACTCTCTATCTCTCTCCCTTCCTCTCTGTAAAATCAATAAAATATATTTTTTTTAAAAAAAGAGAGAGATGATATGGGTTAGAATGAGACATATAATTATTTTTGGCTAGTATTTTCCAGAAACTTTAAAACTGAGATCCTGTTACACTTGTCCATTTTGAGCTCATTCTTTTTTTTTTTAAATATATTTTATTGATTTTTTACAGAGAGGAAGGGAGAGGGATAGAGAGTTAGAAACATCAATGAGAGAGAAACATCGATCAGCTGCCTCCTGCACGCCCTCTACTGAGAATGTGCCCGCAACCAAGGTACATGCCCTTGACCGGAATCGAACCTGGGACCCTTCAGTCCGCAGGCCCAAGCTCTATCCACTGAGCGAAACGGGTTAGGGCTGAGCTCATTCTTGATGGCAGAGAGAACTGCAAAGTAAATGTGCATTATTTTCTCAAAGTAGCCTGGACAACCCTTTCTACTACTCTGCTAAATGATGCTTATTCTAAATAATGTTACAGAAACACTCCCCTACATATTTAAAGATACATGAATTAAAATGTTTCTCGGCTGCTCTCTGCTTTGTGAGGACACAGTAAGAAGTTGGCAGTCTGCAACCAGAACCCAACCATGCTGGCACCCTGATCTAAGACTTCCAGCCTTCAGAACTGTGAGAAATAAATTTCTTTTTTTTATCAGCCAAAAAAAAAAAAAAATGTTTCTCATTATGAATATTTAGAAACTCTTGGGGATCCATCGATGGGAGAAAAGTAGCATAAATATGGCATCTCTATACACTGGCATTAGATAATGAAGTTGATTAGTACAAACTAACATGGAATAGGGCTAAGTAATAAGGCAATTTTGATGACAGAATCAATTAATTGTTTTAAAATTTATATTCCAATATAAATGGGCCTAGTTGTAAATATCCCTAAACTTTGAAATAATTTTGCTTATTCTACAAGCCTCATATAATATCAATCACTTTCCAAATTTATTGGTATCTTTGGTATCAGAATAGAATTTTTTTGTACAGTTTTCATTGCAAATATGCTCTTCACAAGAACATTCTGTCTTCAAATGTACAGAAGAAAAAATCCCAGGCTGATGACTGTGTAGTTTCACTTCTGTAACAAACTTCCTGTTGCCTTGAACAATCACAAATATTGCTTATTAAAAATGTAAAACCATTCTACAACGAAGTTTTGTGAGTAAGGACAATGCCTGAAACGCTTCAAGTTGTCCAGGATATTTACCACTTGAAGTAAATAAAAAGTCGTGACCTAGAACTATATTTTAGTGACTGGTGTTGGATAATAATAAAAATAATAGGTGTTCGGAGTCCAATCTATCACATTCTTCTTTCCTGCTTCTCTGAGGTCACTAACCTTCCAGAGCTGGGCTTGGAAGGCTTGTACTCCTAACCTCTATGCGTACTTGCTCTCAAGGCCCTGAGCGCTACCATCTCTGTGCTGCCTGGACCACATGAAAGAACTAGCTCGTCACAGCTTTACCCCTTCGGGAAGCTTCCGAGGAAGCCTCTGGCTGACGTGTGGAGCAGAGCAATATTCTACACATTAGCTGCCTTCACACCTGATCATGAACGAGCCCACACACTCCCATGTAGACTCTTAAATAGACAGACATCTTGGTATTTATAAAAACGGAAAGATCACCTACAGTAGAGATCATGAAACCATCGGGAGGGTAAGTACTGTTCTCTACTTTCATCAAGATAGAATTTAACAAATAACCTAAACATTGCAAATTAACTTTAAAAACACATAATAATTATAAAAGAATTCAGTAATATTGATAGAATAAAATATGTATCAAAATTTTCTAACTGCCCAGCCAGTGTGGCTCAATGGTTGAGTGTTGACCCATGCACCAGGAGGTCATCGGTTCGATTCCTAGTCAGGGTACATGCCAGGGTAGTAGGCTCAATCCCCAGTAGGGGTTGTGCAAGAGGCAGCCAATCGATATTTCTCTCTCATCAATATTTCTATCTGTCATTCCTCTCCCTTCCTCTCCCTCTAAAATCAATGAAAACATGTTAAAAAAATCTTAATTACTAAAAGTAGAAACAATACGCTCACTGAAATGAACTAATATTAATTTTTTTATAATTGCTTTCTTACCAAAGTTGAATAAAAGTATAATTATAATAACCGTAAAATAAAGCTAGTTGTTCAATGTGGACGATTTCCCTCATATCCTTGTGTGCAGGGGACAGTCGGCAATAATGTCTGGAGACAGTTTTAGGCATCACAGCTGGGGGTGATGGGTGCTACTGGCATCTAGTGCATAGAGTTCAGGGATGCTGCTAAACACCTTACACTACGTAGGACAGTTCCCCACCACAAAGAACAACCTGGCCCCAAACGTCAGCATTGCCAAGTTTGAGAAACCCTCCTATCCACCTATAAAAATAACAGCCATACCAGTAGTAGCTAAACCTGAAAATTTAAGAAAAAGGATACTATTACAAAATTTAGTATACATTTGAACAAAAAGATGAAAAAGACTATTCTCTTCCAAAATTTAGGGATAAAACCAACTGAACTTTAATGAGGGCCTTCATGATAAAGTTGCATAAATGTCACATAATTGCTTGCCATTATTAGCATCTTGTTATGAACTAATTTATAGGACCGAAGGCCCTCTTTTCTAAAAATTTTACACTCAGTTCTTTGACTCTGCTCTTCACACTCAAAATAACTTTTACAGACTATACCAGCAGGGAAACTAAGGTACGCATATCAGAGTTTAAAGTAGGAATTGATAAATATTGGCATTTCCTGTAATAACTTCAAAGAACGGCCTAGGTATATGGACCAATGCTCCTTTCTTCCCAAAGTCCCTCTTTGGGTAGTCAGTGAGGGAAAGTATGTACGCTCTAACAGACTCTGTGTGGTTAAGTTTAACCCAGGGCACAGTTTTATGATGAGTGATAAACCCACCAAACTGGAGGTCCTATCAGAAGCCCTTACACTACTAGCTATGATACCAGTGGGCATTACCATTTTTAAAAGTGTAAAAAAATCAACGAGCAGATTGTCATTACAGAAACTCATTCTGCATCACACATATCACCCAGGAGATTGATATTTCATGCTTACAAAACTTAACATAAAATTAAATTGCAAATATTTTCTCATAATCTACTAAAATTATGGCCTAAGGCGATACACTACTAATATGAAGCATTTGTTCAGCTCCAGTGGACATATTTCCTATATGAGTTATGTGAAAGAGGGCTTCATTTGCTTCTTCAGAGATTCAGTAATGAGGTTTCTTTGGTTATTCTAAGCCTGGTTGAGTCTAGAAAGTATAGAAACTTCTCTAAATTAAACCAGCAAACATAACACTGAATTATTAATAAAGAATAGTCAAATTAATAAACTGGGTTTTCTTTTTCCTCCTTGTGTATATGACTATTTCATTTTAAACATCAGCTACTCTTTCATTCTCCAAACACATAAAAAGCATCTGAATATTCCATACAGAAAATACAGCTTCATTCTTTAGGCACAAAACCAGAGTAACAAATTCCAAGCAAAATAGTAGATGGTGACTCCTCTCCCCACTGAAAACTAGAAAGATAAAAAATAATTCCAATCATTTCCAAAAGAAAAATCAGGGATAAAAGAAAGGAGAGTTGTGGGACCAATCTTTGTCTTAATCCATTAGGATGTGAATAACACTGAGCACAGGAGGTATAAGAAAAGATAAAATTGATTCCAGCATTATCAACTCAATGCATCATGAAACTTATATGTAGCACTTTCTAGCTAGTGACATGCTTGCTTATTACCACATTTCAGAATACACAGAGAAAAAATAATGTCTTCATCTGAAACTAAAAAATCTATGCAGTTAGCTTTATGCTGAAATCTATCTGACAACTTGAAAAATTACCAGATTTTATACCAAAGTGTAATGGGCAATTCTTACCTTAAGCATTCAGCATCATTTTGAGGCTTTTCACTGATTTTTATTTTTTCTGCCTCTAGGTATTTGGTAGTACAAATGGCTTCATTCTTTTTCTCTTCAAAAACTGAACAATTAAGAAAATTCTTAGTCTTTTAAAAATTAAACATAAAGTTTATCTTTATTCATTCATAAGAACAATCCTAATTTTTGCTGCTTCATATAAAATGTATGTACTAATGATTTTTAGTTTTCTACTTTAATATAGCAATTAAAGGCACAAAAATGCTATTAACAAAACCTGAGACATTGAAAATATCTGCTAAACATCTTATATTACGAGGACAGTTCCCCACCACAAAGAACATCCTGGCCCCAAATGTCAACTTCCAAGTCTGAGAAACCTCTGGTGGCTCAGTTGGTTGGACCATCGTCCTAGACACCAAAAGGCTGTGGGTTCTACGCCCAGTCAGGGTACATGCCTAGGTTGCAGGTTTGATCCCTGGTGATGTGTGTGGGAGGCAATTAATATTTCTCTCTCACATCAATGCTTCTCTCTCTCTCTTTCTCTGTCTTTCAAAAACTATTGCAAAAACAAAGAAAAAATAAATAAATAAATAAACTATTGCAAAAATCAGATCTAACACTGATTAATTCAGTGTTTTACCTATTTCTTTTTTTTATACCAATAATAGCACTATATCCCAATAGGTTGATACATTTTGAAAGAATAATATGACCCTATCTTTTGTATATGAATATACTCATTGGCAAAATAAATGAACACATAGAGTATGACCTTTAAGATTTCTCTGCAGAGTAAATAGTTCCTGCATTAATTCACTCTTTTGTTTTTGAAGTTCTTTTAACTGGCCACTGTCATGTTCCATTGACTGCATTTCTAGAAACAAGTAAACAAAAAACATTATTTTAATTACTTGGGCTTCGCCATAAATGTCAGCACTTCTTAACTTTTTCTGCTATAGTAAAAATTTAAGCAGCATATCATCAATTTTAAGTCTGGACTGGCTTCCTTGGCCACCTACGAATTATTTCTAACAAACTGACCAGGATTCTTTTAAGCTCCAACTGGATACACATGAATGTTAGTTGACGGTTAGACTACTAACAGAGAATTCAAAATAAAGTAATATCACTAAGTAAAACAAACTTACCAAGGAGACAAAAAGAACACTATCTTTCATAGCTAAAGCATATTTAGAGTGACTTCATATAGTATTCACCACATGGCTACAAGGTTCCACAATATTGCTAATATTGTTTCTTCTACCTGGAATGCCTTCCTCCCTTTATTCCGACAGCAAATTCATTTATATTTAAATTTTTATCACAAAAGGGTGTTGAATCTTGTCAAATGCTTTTTCTGTGTCTTTGATTACTGTTATATCTTTCACTTATCTCTTGATTATATCCATGTCTGTGAGTATACTTATAATATTTCTAAGAGCAATTTTAAAGTCTTTCTTTGCTTACTGCATCCTACCTGTCATTTATATGTATGTTGCAATTGACCTAATTTCCTCCTTGCTATGAGTTACAATTTGCTACTGCTCCAAATGTCTAGTGATTTTTTATTGGATACAAGACACTGTGTTTACTATTTTGTTAAATGTTTGAATTTTGCTGTCTTCCCTAAACCATGTTGATATTTGTTATTTGGCAGGTGGTTAAATAACTTATGGATCAGGTTCAAACCTAGTTTTTAAGATTTTTTTAACAGTGAGTCTAGAATAGCCTTAAACCTAGGCTAATTTAATCCTACGATGAAGAGAGGACACTTCTGTTTAGTGAGATCTTACTATTCTGACAGCTTGGAACATGAATGACTGTTTTTCCTGATAGGAATGCACATTGCGGTATCACCAATGCCTATCATAGTGCCTGATACACAAAAAGGTACCAAAAAATAAATCATTACTGAATGAATATACTAGGCACATTTTAGAAATACACTGGTGAGTAAAACAGACATAATTCCTGTCCTTGTGAAAGTTTACACCTTTATAGGGGAAATAGTTATGAACCAACTAAGTATGTAAGTAACTACAATGCTCTGAAGAAAAAAAAAATAGAGACCATGAGAGAATAGAATCAGAGAAACTGACCTAATATGGGATGGAGGGGGTCTGTGTCAGAGATGATTTCCACTGGCCGTAACATTTGAGCTGAGATCAGAAGAATGACTGAATTACGTAGATAAAGAATAAGAAGAGTATTCCAATAAAGCATATTCAAAGGTCCTGCGGCAGGAGGAAGCACAGCACAACCTAGGCCAGTGATGGCGAACCTTTTGAGCTCAGCGTGTCAGCATTTTGAAAAACCCTAACTTAACTCTGGTGCCGTGTCACATATAGACATTTTTTGATATTTGCAACCATAGTAAAACAAAGACTTATATTTTTGATATTTATTTTATATATTTAAGTGCCATTTAACAAAGAAAAATCAACCAAAAAAATGAGTTTGCGTGTCACCTCTGACATGCGTGTCATAGGTTCGCCATCACTGACCTAGGACACAACAGAGGTCAGTGTGTCTTCAGCACAGAAAGCAAAGGCACCGGGTGAGGCTGGAGGAGAGAGGCAGGAGGTTGTGCAGGGATGGCAAAGCAAGTTGAGGTGCTTGGTTTGCTATGTTTATCGTGATATTTTTAAACAGAATATAAATAAAGTAAGAGGTTCATTATAATAGGCCAGTAGTAATATAATAATTTCTTAAAAAATATATGGGTGTTAATGTTTTGGCACTTTCAAGGAGTGAGAAGAGAGTCTAACTCTGGGATTAAAAAATAAGTCAAGGAGGATGTCTGGCAGTGGAAAACACTCTGAGAAGTGGAAAACAATAAAACAGCTATGGAGTTTGAAGATGAAGATTATTCAAAACCCAGAAAACTGGATGACTAACCACAGTTACAGGCTAAAAGCTCCATGAAAAATGTCAGAGGGGGAAGCCAAGGGAAGAAGGAAGAGGCAGGAGAAAAATCAAGTGTCAGGAAATAACAGATGTGGTGATACGGATTAGAGGAGGGGATGGAAGAGCAAGCCTGGACAGGAAGGAAGACAAATGGAAACTAAAACTGCTCTGGGAAGAAACTGGCTCTCATATCTGCTTAAAATTTGAACAATACGAAGGAGAGAAAAAAGCATCAGAGACATTTCACCAATGAGTTGTTTCAAACCTTGAAGGCACTGATCATTTTAGCATTTACATTTTTCCAGCTGGAGAAAAAAGGAAGCATTTTACATTCTTTCAGTTGACTCAACATAACACTCACACAAAGATTAATCTCAA
>NW_005366873.1:211544-224515 GCF_000412655.1 Myotis brandtii
TGTAATACTTATTATAATATTTTTTTAAAAAATTTGTGTTTAAGATTAATCTCATTTATAAGTATTGGTACAAAAATCTTAAAAAAACATTATCAAACAGAATTCAGAAGTACATTCGATGACTAAGAGGCCACAACTAAGTAAGGTTAATAACAGGATATTTATTAATAAAATTCACTATATTAATAGATTAAAGTGGGAAAAGCTTATATGATCGCATCTAAAAGAGTATGGTGGAGGAGGAGGGAGGGAAGGAGGATGAGAGAGAGGGAGAAGAATCCTCACAACAGCCTTGTTAAGGTCATTATTAAAATCCCCTACTTTATTATTATTTTTTTTTAAATATATCCTATTGATTTTCCACAGAGAGGAAGGGAGAGAGATAGAGAGTTAGAAACATCGATGAGAGAGAAACATCGATCAGCTGCCTCCTGCACATCTCCCACTGGGGATGTGCCCGCAACCCAGGTACATGCCCTCGACCGGAATCGAACCTGGGACCTTTCAGTCCGCAGGCTGACGCTCTATCCACCGAGCCAAACCGGTTTCGGCAAATCCCCTACTTTAAAGAGAGGAAACTGAGACAAAGAAAAGTCAAACATCTTGCCGAAGATCAAGATCAATTAAGTGGTGAAATTACAATTTAAATTCAATCAGCATGACTTTAACATTTATAATCTTCAGGATGGTGGTTCTTATATGACATATGCCTAGTAAATATTACCTATAATAATAAAAATTGTCATATGTAAAGCACAATAAAATATTCATAACAATAGCTCTAAGTCAGTGATGGCGAACCTATGACACGCGTGTCAGAGGTGACATGCGAACTCATTTTTTTGGTTGATTTTTCTTTGTTAAATGGCACTTAAATATATAAAATAAATATCAAAAATATAAATCTTTGTTTTACTATGGTTGCAAATATCAAAAAATTTCTATACGTGACACGGCACCAGAATTAAGTTAGGGTTTTTCAAAATGCTGACACGCCAAGCTCAAAAGGTTCGCCATCACTGCTCTAAGTCAATAAAAATGTTAAATGTGTTTATTATTCTTCATTGACTAAATGAATCCAACAGTACATTTTAAAACAACTTCCATGAAAAACTCATTTTCCATTTAATATCATTTGTATTTTCATTCTCTACTTCCTCAACCGCCACTCTATGATACTATTCATGACATCTTCTGATTGTCAAATTAATTTCGTATTTTGATTCACACTCATTTGCAAACAACTTTTTTTTTTTGCTTTAATTTCCAAAATATTACTGTCTACTGGTTCTCCTCTTTGACTACTCTAATTCTTTTTCTATTCCTTTCCTTAAATTCTCTGCTTTCCTAGTTTCTAGCTTTGGTCTTTGCTCTCCTCTAGGCTCCCTCTGCATGTTTGCTCTGCATGATGTCACCAACTCCTCTGGATTCAGTCCCAAACCTAATACTCTAGCTCTGCTCTCTCTTATCAGCCTCACAACCAAATTTCCACCTGCCTTCTGGGCGTCTCCACCTGTTTATGCCATAGACATCTCCACCAAAAATATCTGAAGCCAAGCTCAATTTCATTAATGCCAGATAAATGAGGTAATATTATATAGTCATACCCTTTTTCAAAATGTTTGCCTGGTTTTCTAAGTCAGATATTTCAATCTTGACATTTTCTTTCATCAAAAGCTCTCTTTTCTTTGTTATTTCATATTCATTATTGAAGTCTGTAATTTCCTTAATAAATTTTTCCTCCTCCTCTATCACTTTTTTCTTAGTAGCCTCCTAAGAAGCAGAAACAAAAGATCAAATACAAGAAGTAATTGCAAAAATATTTTTATTTTGTGATTTAAAATGCAATCATTTGAAGTTATTAACAACAAAATATAACATTATACTTCTCGGTATTGTCACAAAAATGCTTTACTTCTCTGGTGATATTCATAAAAAGCTAAAGCTATTATGTAATAACAGCCAACTATTTTCACATGAAAGATTTATTCGTAATGTTTTGGGAAAATTATTGATGTAGAAACTCTACCACTCATCATTATATATATGTTTGTTTCTATATTAAAGTTATAATCATATATTCCATTTTGTCACTGCACTATAAATTTAGTAGTAAAATAATTAAATGACCGAACTTGAATATAAAAATCTATATGCAAAGAAATTACTGCCTTATAAAAAAGAGACACAAATGAGGAAATCAAAGGAAACCTTTTAAAATGTATACAATGAAAGCAAAATTATATATTCATTTCAAATTCAGTTCTAAATAATAGCTTACATTTTTATGAATTATCAACATGCAGTAGAAATAAGAATTTCCAAAAACTTTGGACAATGCTAGAACCTAAACTTTTGATTCAGCTAGAAGCCAAACATTACTACATTTTTCTATTTTTTTTTTCCTAGGAAATGCCAACTGATTATGAGCTACATTTGGAAACTGGCCATGCCATTCATAAACCACCGGTCGTTGATTCTGTTGACTTTAGATATATATTTTTAATATTTTATAATGTATTTTCTTTGAAATGTCAATTAATTACAAGTTATGTTCCTTAACTGCCCCTGTCATTTAAAACTACTGTGTCTGCTGGCTCTGACTTATGATAAAAAGATAAACAAAATCCATCTTTTCACCCACATCCATAAATATGCCTACAGTGCAAACCTCTCTGCTTTTCAAAAGCCTTAAAACCAATGTTTAGAAGTCTGAGCAATTCAAATCAGTTTCACTGTTTCTTTCATGCTATTACAATTACAAATAATTTGCATACTGTATCCTTGCCAATAAATACTCTTTCAAACTACCAACTGTTTTTAAATAGCACTTAATACTTTTCTGTATCTGACAGGACTATCTGCCAACGTGCCTGTGGGTAATTTTCTAAAAGTACACCTAAGTGTATTCAAATAGACACAGTTAGTGAAATAGATTTCTCTAAGTGGCTGGAGACTTACAAAGGTTTGGAGAAGCATACTCCTTTGGTTTATAATTTCACTGCACTGTCTTTCTAAGGCATTTTCATGAGTTTTCAAAAGCTGTAAGAGGGAGGATTTTTCACAAAACTGCTGAACCTTAAAGTAAAATAAAAAAAAATCAGAAATCCAAATGAACCAATTATACATTTTAGGGTACCTTAGTTAATAGAACAGCTCTATATAGTATAAAACATGTTCTGTACTATCTTCAAATACAAATTATAATTCACATTAAACACCTTACTTAATATGTACTATCTTATAATATTTTGTAAGTGCTTTATAGTTATGGTATTTATAATCTCTTCCCCCAATAAAACTATAGGCTTCTCAAGCGCAGATAATCTGTTTTCTTTTTCCTTTCCAATATCTAGCACATTTCTTCACTTAGGCACTAAAGGTTTTTGACTACACACATGGAGATCTGCTTCAAGACAGCCTTAAAAAGAGAACAAGTTTCTGTTCTCATCACTCATAAGAAAGATATGGATGAATAAATCATAGATATGATATGACTAATAAAATGAAATAAAAGCTACAAACCATAAGCAAAAACTGAATCCCATGGCAATAGTTATATATTAAATAAAACATAAATCTGCTAAAATCCTCAAGTGGGTTTTGAGAACTTATTTTTTACTTTAGTACCTCAATTGATTCCAACTAGAAAGAGATATAGTAAACATTAATATTAGACATGTAACTGTTATTTTATTTGGGCCATAAAAAATAGCATCTCTTGAGACCATGTATGTTGAAATAAAAGTCAGAAGGCTGTGATATATAAAAGCTAAAAACGATGCTGGGCTGGAAATGCCCTTTCCACTATGTTCAGTACTGGCCCTCCCTCATAAGAAAGTATCACTCCTAGTTTGGGGCTATTCCTATCTCCACAGAAAAAAAAAAATTTAATTTAAATTACAGAAAGCAAGATTTATGTTAGCTGTAAGTCAGGCTGTGAGAGACAGGCTGTGAAATCTCTGCCCTAGAAGATATTGAATAGTAAAGAGCTTAGAAAGAGTCCAGTCCAGAGGCAATGGGCCTAAAAGACATTGAAATGATGTGGCTCAAAAGTCCTACAAATATTGGCATTTTAAAAAATAGCCCAACTTAAACAGAAGATATGATCTCACACGTATATTACCATAGCACATCTGCCCACACCTTCAGTACCTGGTGCTGTTCTCATCAATTCTGTCTTAAGAAAGACATCAATAGAGCAGTGGTTCCCAATGTGGGCCACAGGCCCACGGGGGGGGATTTGATTTTTAAGGGGCAATTTGATTTTTGATTTTTAAGAGGCAATTTGACTATTCAAGAATGAGTTATTAACAGTGAATTTTTTGTGCTTCTTATGGTCCTAGGGGCCTTGTATACAGTATACAAATATATATTGTGACATATTTATGCATTTCAGTTCTCTGTTATGTTTTGAAACTTTATTTGCTATTTTTTCATATCACTCATATTATTAATATTTTTTAACAATTTCTTAGTGATTTCTTCCTCAATACTTCAACTGTCCTTTTGTTCTTTTATTTTTCTCTTTCATGGATACCATGTTCTTTGGAAGCTTGTGTAGACCAAGTTCATGGCCTTTGAGGCTTCCTCCACGTGAATAGGAGTTCACTTTTTGAATAATAAGAATTATGTGTCACAGGGGGAGCATCAGGATTTTAGAGATGTTCAGGTGGGGCATGGCCAAAAAAAAGTTGGGAACTACTGCAATAGAAGAAGATTATTAGAGAGGTGAATTTTACAAGGCCAAAGGAAATCAGAGAGTACTTTTAAAATTGGGGGAAGTGAGAATGGGGCAGTTAATATTTCACTGTCTGATAATACAGATTAGAAAACATCTGTTCAGATCTATAAAATCATATAGAAATTGGTAACAATGACAAACAAGAGTCTGATCATGAATTCCATCACATTTATTGAGAATAAAAAATACTTCAAAGCTATGTAGTATATATTCTTATATAAATGCAAATAAAATGAGTTCCAGAGAAGTCAAATACCTTAACAAAGGTTACATAATTAATTAGGGGCAAGCCCAGGACTAAAATAGGGGTCTTTTGACTTCCCTTCTTATAAATCATGTTAACAAGGAAATATTAGAACTATTTCAAAGTAATAAATACTTCTGGTATCATAAAGGGACTTCAGTCCCTGATAATAGTGTAAATTGAAAGAATATAAGTTTAAGGAAAATAATTATCAAAGAGTAGGTCCATCCCAGTTTATTGAGAAGGTTGCTGGCGTATGTATCGAAATCTCCAAGTTGCTATTATGGATGGTAACCAGGAATGCCTACAAAAATGCTTTGAGACCAAATATTGGGCTGGATAAATTTTGGTTTCATCTAATAAGGTATTTCATATATCAAGCCTGTTAGAATCCAAATTCTTGAATCCTGATTCTATTTCTGCCATTGATCTGTTGTAAATGACCTGTGTTGAAACACACAAGTTGACAAAATACTAGTTATCAAACTAAGAAATTTCGTAATAAGACAAGCGAATTTATTATTCAAGTTCAGAAATTAAGGTGTTCTGTTCCAGCTATCACCAACTAAAATCTAAATCACCACTAAGCTGGCATTCACTTACAAAAAAAAGAAAAGAAAGAATATTAAAGAAAACTATTAGCATTGAATTAGAATATTTTATCATAACCTGAAAAATAAGACCTATATACTCAAAACTGAAAAGTAGACAGTTGTTCAAAAGAATGATAAGGAGGATATATCTATAATACCCCTTTCTCTAAAATCCTATGTGAATTATCCATTTTGAAGTCTTTTCTGCTTTTTTTTATTATTATTAATCAGCCTACTCATCTTTATCCCCTGTCTTATACTATCCTGTCTTTATCCTTTACTTCTACATTTTCCTCTTTTAATCAACCTAAAAAAAATCCCATACAATCAGTAACTATGGAAAAATTACAGCAACATTCATTTTAGAGCAGCATAATAGAGACAGGCACGGGTTTGGGAAAGCTCAAGTCAGGACCATCAGAAAGAATAGATGCCTACATATGCTGACTACATGTTGAGGACAGCAATTCAGTTAGGGCTGCAGACCATATGGGGTCTAATATTATTAATAGAGAGTCTACATATTTTAATGGAATAAAGGGACAAAAACTTTGGGATCTGCCCAGTTCCTCTCTACCAAGTATAAGTTACTAACTCTTAAGGACTGAAATAGCTTTTCATGGCCACCTATTTGCAAAATGGGTTTCTCATCGTTTTTTGTTTGTTTGTTTGTTTCTGCTATCACAACTAATTTCTTAAATTATTCTTGTGTTTGAAAACCAGATTTACTGATATGTAAAATTTAGGTAAATATTCCTGAACATATTGATAGGATCACAAGATGAGGTAGGTCATTTCACAGAATAAATTATCCTCAGAAAACTCTACCTCTCTTTTGTTGCAACAGTGATGGGTGGAGATGAAAATTGGGAAGATAGAAGAGATGTAAAATCATGACTTAAATATTTTTGAACAGAATTGGGAAGATAGTAGAAGAGATGTAAAATCATGACTTAAATATTTTTGAAGTTACTGACTCTATTTCCTAAGTTACGCAGGGACCCCAGGGGGCTACAAACAATAAAGAGAAAAGGGTGGAAGCCCTCGCAGCAGTAACACAAATTTCTCTTTCTCATCGCTCTCTCTTCTATGACTACAAATGAAGAAAAGTATTTGCATGCAGCTTTAAAGTTACATTCTCATATGAAATAGCCAAGCTTTGTCAGAAAATATTGCTGTTACGGAAAATTTTCATTTATAGCAGTGCCAACCCTGGATAATTCTGCTTCTCTCAGCAAAAAAGATATTTTTCCTTTCCCTATTTTATTCCTCTTGGGATATTTGATTTTCAACAGAGCTTACAGTTTTCCCACTGAGCTGACTTATCTGGTCAACTGGGTCAGTTTCAGCACAGCCATGACTTGTGACTCTTCGTCACTCTTGCTGCCTGGGTGCCTTTAGGTATTTTTCTACTATAAGAACTTGAAAATCTAAAGTGACTGAGGTTTTAAAATTAATGCTTGTATCCAAGTAAGCAAAGCACAGAGCTACTCTTTGTTCTGGTTACTGTTGTTTAAAATAATCTCAGCCTTTAGAAACTGACATTGTGCTGATTAAAAGCTCTGCAATAGTATAGGAGGCAACTTTACATAAGAAAACAGAGCTATGCAGATTTCATATTTGTAAGATCATAGCAATTGGGGAAAAATGTTTGTTATCACTAAGACAAAAGACATTTTAAACACTAGAGTACATCAATGAATATTTGATCAATAGCAGATATTAAGGTTTTTTAAAAAGTTAGATCTATTTTTTATAAATACATTTCTTCACCACAGATGCAATGCCTAAGGAATAACTCACTATGACACAGTAACCCTAATATAGTAAGGAAAGTTCAATATTAGCACATAGTAGTCCTTACTCCTTTCTCCCTGTCCAATCTTATCTCCACCAGTCTCCTCAGTCTCTCCTCTCCAGCCACACTGTTTTGTTATTCCTAGAACATACTAGGAATACTGCCCCAAGGCCTTTGCACTGGGTGCTCTCTGCCTAGAAATCCCTTTCCCAGCCTCTTGGTGGCTGGTTCCTTTACCTCAGTCAAGTCTTTGCTCATCTGTCACCTTTTCATTGAGGATTATCAGGATGCCTGGTAAGACCATTGCTACTTAAGTTTGTCCTGGAAGTTCTTGTTAATGCAATATGGCAAGAAAAAAGAATAAGAAATATAATTATCCAAAGAGCTGACACACAATTCTCTCTCTTGTTTGTTTGGGCAAATGTCATTATTATATACCTAATAAATTTAACAAAATCTACGGAGAAACTGTTAAAAATAACAAAATAAACAACAAAAACTAAGAACTGTATCTTTTCTAGTTATCAATAATAAATTTTTAAAAAGCATGAAAAAGATCCCATTCACAACAGCAAAAACAAAATAAAACACAAAAGCTTAACAAGAAATAGAGGTGAAGAGGAGCTCATGATAAAGAGAAAAATACCATTTTAGAGTAACAATCTGATCTATTTCCTACTGTGATGGTCACATATTTCCCATTCCTTCCTCTTCTCTATCTTCTCCTGGCTATGAATATTGAAGCAAATTAAGACAATAAAAATTCACTCCCATCTTTTGACATGTGGGTTTTCTGTCTCATGTAACTGTACATTGCCTATCATTTACAGGAGAAATGAACTATATTTAAAGCCATGTAACTAGTCTGAATCAAAGAAGCTGAGGTAGGCAGCCTTTCAACGTATCCTGAAATATTATTCAGACAAAACAATTCATAAGACCTCATAAGAACTGAGGGTTATGTGAGAAATTCTTTCCAGCAGCATGAAGATCACAGGCACAGCTATATGTACCCAGTTTGCCCTTGACCTCTTTCATTCATCTTTTCTGAACCCATCTGGATTCCAAAGTCCATTGCCAACCTTCCACCCTTGTCAAAATAACCCTCATTCTCCAAAAATGACTCTTTCCTTTTCCTCAAATAAAACTCCCATTCCCAGAGACCTGCTGATTAAGGAAAGAGTAATAAAGCAAAAGTATTATTTTGTGTTTTTATTTATTTTTATTGTGGAAAGTATTACACATGTCCTCTTTCTTTCCCCATTGACCTCCTCCACTCCACACCTGCCTCTCCCAGGCCTTCACCACACTACTGTCTCCATGGGCTATGCAATATGCATATAAATGCCCCAGTTAATGTCTCCCTACCCCCTACTTCACCCCTGAATGATGCTTCTTAAGCTGACTCTTATTAGGGAGATACTTTTAAATAAGGTGACGTCTATGTTATTTGACAACTCAGGAGGTAGTATCTAACCTTACCTATCATTACAGCTTCCTGTTCTGTCACGAAATAAAACAATGGAATGCTTACTGTAGTGATTTTTCATGTACTGCTTTTAACAGAAGAACAATAAAATGCCACCGATTCCTTAAGATATACAATTCCTCTTCATAATAAGAAAATGTGGCACATGAGCAAGAAAAGATCATACCTCAGTCAAGTACTAGTATACTGCAAGAATACTAGAAATTGGGTTGGAGACCTTAAATAACATTAAATGTAAGCAGGATATAAAGTTTTCTTTGATTAAATTTAAATAATAAACATCTCAATTTCAATAGTATAAATGATAGTAATTTGTGATTTTGCTCTTTCCCTAATTAGGTAATAGAGTACTAATGGATATGGGATTGCCTGCTGCTCTGAGAAGCCTCTTAACTTTTATCAATTAAAGAAAAGGAATGTGTACATTTTTAAGTAAGGCAGTAAAAGAAGGCACCTTGAGTTACTTGTTTATTTCAATATAATTTTACTTTAAAAATTCATAACATTTAAGAAATATATGTTTTTATTGATTTCAGAGAGAGGAAGGGAGAAGAGAGAGAGAAACATCAATGATGAGAGAGAATCACTGATCAGCTGCCTTATACACAATCAAGCCTGCAACCCAGGCATGTGCCCTGACCAGGTCGAACCGTGACCTCTTGTTTTATAGGTGGACACCCAAACACTGAGCCACACCAGCCAGGCTAAGAGTTCATAATATTTTATTATTGTTAAGATGTCTACTGCAGTAAGTTAAAATAAACCGTGACTTCTTGTTTTATAGGTCGACACCCAAACACTGGCCACACCAGCCAGGCTAAGAGTTCATAATATATTATTATTGTTAAGATGTCTACTGCAGTAAGTTAAAATTGGGAAAAGAAAAAACACAAACAAAATCACCTCTGACTTTCCTCCATTTACTTCCTCTTCAGAATGTATGGTGCTATGTTAGGTTTGATATATATATTTATAAAGATTGACGATACACTATTTTAACGATACACCATTTTCAAAACATAACACATTCTTAAAGGTGCTTAAAAGAAACTACAAATATTTTGAGATTCCTTAATTTTAATTTGCTCTGTTGTCAGTGCTAGAAAACCTCTCCGAAACTCTAGGCAAGCATCAATGCAAATCCTGCTCTTGTCTTTCTGTTTGCATATTACCAATCCTAACCAGGCATACCGTGGCCGTCCAATTCGCAATGTACTCATACCATATAATATCAGACTTTTGCAACCACATATTTTAAAGAATTCACTGAGCCCTGAAAGGCAAATGCTATCATTCAAGTTCTAATTACATGCTACCTGGGTTTTACAGAACAAAAGAAAAGTGAATATTGTACTTCCTAAATACATTTTTTGACCACGAGCAACTTCTAAAATAAATGCTTAAAATATTTCTGAATGTATCACTGTACAACTAACTCAAGCACTGGCCTACTAAAATTATGTTCTAGTTTCTCTTTATGCTGCTTCTACTTGATAAATTGATCAATAAATGCCAAGTCAAATATGTAAGTAAATATATTTTCATTGTTATTGGCAGACATATAATTAATTCTGCGAATAAAAGAAACAAGAAATCAATTTATGATTACTTCTACAGTTCTTCCCATTAGTCACTTACATTGTAATTGTGCTTCCACTTTTAAAACCTTCATACACACATACACACACACACATACCATTTTGACTATATTATAAATCAAATTATTTAAATTACAAATTACTATTATATGAACTGTGACCCTCATATGTTAATTTTATTAGTAGGCTATAATTGTATTAGTACCCACATATATGAGCTCATTAAAAAGCAATGCACATTTATGAGGCTATATTAATTAGTAATTTCAGCAAATGTTTCTAACAATGTTAGGGATTTGCTCTTTCTTATCTCAAGTATAAATATTTGAGTCATCATTTTTTATGTACGTGTATATATCAATAAGCTACATTTCTATTTTCCAGCAAAACAGCCTGCTAACAAAGAGTAAACCTAATTTTTTTCAAAGAAATATTCAGAGTAAATTTTTTTCTTTAACATTTGATTTGTTACCTGTCAGGTCAATATCTTCATGAATCCCGGAAAAATACATTCTGTATAAAAACTTACACAAGTGACCTTTTAAAAATAATGCCCTAAACTAGACGTAAAAGCTGTAGATATAATATTATAGATGAAAAAAGAAATTCAAGATGAGTTTCAGAAATCTGTTTTAATAAAATATGCTGTTATACTTCCATTATGGTAGTTTGTGTTTAAGTTATATGCCACGGACAAGTCATTTAACCTCTTGGTTTCCTCTCCTAGAAAGAGGGATTAAGGATGGTACCCCATCACATGATTCTGCCAGGATTAATGGAGTAAATGCAGGTATAGCCTATGGAACAATGCCAGCATATAGGAAGTGCTCAATAAGTGTTAGCTATGCATCACCTAGTTGTATACGTTTTGCCTATCACTTCTAATAGCTTCTAGTCACCAATCCTGAAAGTATCTTCATTCTTTTTAAAGAGAAAGAAAGCTACATCATGACATTGTTAATGCTTTGCCCATTCTCTTCGCTTTCAGCACTGCTCTTAGCAGCTAGTTTATCCACTACTCACAGGCATAAAGGGACCTAAGGTTTCACTAAATAACAGTTCCAAATTCTATTTTAAAAGACAGCACTACTCTCCCTATTATCTCATCATTGGTACTTACTAATTCACTTAAAACGCTAATGTCTTATGTGCTAGGCATGGGATATAGGCAGTGGAAATAAAGAATGGGTAAGGAAAAAATTCCAGATATAGTGCTTACACAATAGTGAAGTGGATGCAAACACTGGTACCTATGGTTTAATTGTAAGGTGGAAGGTGGTGCACTGAATATTACAAAACATCTCTTCCAAGATGCCCGAGGGAGGGCTTCAGGGTGATGTTCCAGCAGATTTGTAAGAGCAGAAGCTCTTGGGTAGAGAGAGGATCCATGTTACTTTGTTCAAAAAAAGGACATGGAAATTCCTCACAGCGCTAAGTTAAAATAAACATAGTTTAAGAAAACAGACTTCCTCAAACAGATCTCCCGTTCCCCACTGCTTGCTTAGTGTATCTTCAGGAGCTGAAGAAATAGTTTTGCGTGACTGTCTGTCCCTGCCCATAGCAAGGCCTTCGCTGTGATACACCTGAGCGATGTTCCTCGCTCCCATCCTCCCAGAGCGAGCTTCTGAAAATCCCTTTTCTCACACAGGTTCCCAATCAAAAGCCTACAATGGTTTCCCGCCCCCCTCCCAGGCCGCAGGCCTCTGCTTTGGGAGATCTCTCTCCCTTCTGCCCAAATGCTCCCTAGCCCCTCATGCGTTTCTCCTACTGCTTTGCCTCCCCTCAATCCTATCCCCGCCCCGCTTCAAAAAGCCATAAGATTCCCTCGCTTCTAGTTAACATAACAACTTTACAAATGCTGCAGAAAAGGGAGAAATGCTAGTGGGAAACACATGCTTTGGGGTGAAAAGTTACGTCCAAAACGTGGGAGAGAATTGAAAAAAAAACAAAAGACAGAGACTCCTTTGAAAGTTACATTCAGTTGTTGCATCAACACAGTCCGCTTCTTACATTATTGATGATTCAAAGCGCATGTACCGCACCGACTGCTCACGGAATCATTCTTTTCCAATGACATTCCGCTCCCGTCAAGCTTTAACCATCCCCAACATGGACAGTGACCTCTTTATCGCTCACCCTGGCTTCTTTAGGACAAACTCATAGGAGACTGGACGGTGTCACTGGATTCGGGACTTTAAACATCCCCGGGCAACGGGGCACTAGCTAACCGGCCTGCCAGCCTGCCTCCTCCTGGGAGGGCAACGAGTTAGGTAGGAAAACCGCCTTCACAAAGTCAAGTGAAAACACCTCTTCCAGTGAGAAAGGAGCCCGCGCTCCATGGCCAATACCTTAGATTCCAACTTGATTTTCTCCTCGTTCAGCTCCTCGGCCGCTTTCCTCATGTGGTCCCGGCATCTGCTCACTTCCGCCCGGACTGTCAGACAAAGCAAAGGGCTCAGCACAGCGGCCTCCCCGGGCCCGTGGCTGGAGCCAGGGCTCGGGCAC
>NW_005366873.1:225158-269584 GCF_000412655.1 Myotis brandtii
CCGCCGGCCGCGCAGCAGCCCTTCCTGTCCTCAGCCTGCACCTCTCAGCCCCGGCTTTTAGTTTGTTTGTTTGTTCTGTATTTTAAAGTTTTTATTGATTCCAGAGAGGAAGGGAGAAGGAGAGAGAGAGAGAAACATCAATGATGAGAGAGAACCATGGATCGGCTGCCTCCCGCAGGCCCCACACTGGGGATCGAGCCCGCAACCTGGGCATGGGCCCCAACCGGGAATCCAACCGTGACCTCCTGGTTCATAGGTCGATGCTCACTCACTGAGCCGCGCCGCTGGGTCAGCCCCGCTCTTTGGAGAGAAAAGGTCCTCCAAGTGCTTAGTTTCTCAGCGGATGTGGACTGGCTCAGGATCTCGCAGCTGGAGAAGTTGAAGGTCGCGACCCCACGCGGGACGGAAACTACGGCGGCTCCTCGGGGCCAATCCGCATTCGGTTATTTTGCGGCGGCCACGTGGCCCCTGAGTCTTGGGCCTGATTGGAACCCGGGTGATCGGTCTCCAACGCACAAACGCCAGGTGTCCTGTAAAGTGCAAAGTGCCCGCGGTACTAAATATAAGCGTTTGCAAAGCCCTGTCCTTTATGGCAGAGACTGCTGTACACGAGCGAGGTCTGACATTCCGCCCTAATCATCCCCCGGTAATCAGGGCATGTCTCTGTGGCCTGCTTTGAAATTAATCATTGCCTTTTGTAATCAAGTCGCGGTGATATGAACACAGAAATATCTGTGCCGTCTGTGTCGGGGACCAAAGCGGTTGCTAATCAAAGCTTAAACGTGAAAGGCACCTTTGGGACGTCTGCATGGGATTTTTGTTTAATTAAAAAAAATAAAATAATTTTCATTTTAGTGGGTCGAAATATTACGATGACAAGAGACATTTGACTTTATTCCTGGTGGCTAAACTTGAAAAAGTAATTTCTAGTTAGGATGTATTTAGAATTAAGTAAGGGAAGGTAAATGTAATTTCTGGCACATCATCTGTATAATAGACTTACTATTTCATTAATGCTGTAGTCTAAGCCGTTATAAATTTTAACCCTGTTCCAAATTTCCACCTTAATTTCCATCAAGCCATGTGTGCAAAAAAACTTAATTTTAAACTTTGATATGAAAGAATACATACTGCAAAGTGTAATAAAGTAGAAAAGAATTGCCCACCAAAATCATTCAGAAGGAAATATTGATAACATTTTGGTTGTTACCTTCTAGGTAATCTTCCTCGCCTTGCATTTTTCCTTTACAAACTTGAAAAAAAATTGTGAATAAGTAATAATAATTATTTTTTATTGAGTAAATTTGCCAGGCATTATTCTGGACATTCTCTATGCTTGGTGATGACTTTTACTATTACCTTCCAGGTATAGTTTAGGAAGCAGGCACAGCACAAAGTATCTTGCCTAATTTGCATATCTAGTACACTAGAGGCCTGGTGCACGAAATTCGTGCAGTGGGGGAGGGCTCCCTCAGCCAGGCATGCACCTTCTTCAATCAGGGACTCCTCGGGGGATGTCCGACTGCTGGTTTAGGCCCCATCCCGCTGCAGGGATAGGGCCTAAACCAGCAGTCGGACATCCCTCTCGAAATCCAGGACCACTGGCTCCTAACTGCTTGCCTGCCTGCTGGCTTGATCGCCACCTAACTGCTCCCCTACTGGCCTTATGGCCCCCAACTGCCCTCCCCTGCCAGCCTCATGGCCCCCAACTGCCTCTGCCTCGGCCCCCACCACTGTGGCATTGTCTGGAAGGAAGTCAGACGGTTGGAAGATGTCCGGTCCCCCGGTCCAATTAGCATATTACCCTTTTATTAGTATAGATGGCAGAGCGATCTCTGAACCCAAGAAATCTGAGATCAGAGGCCATGGATTTAATTTGGATTCTGCTCTTTTTCCCTCTTATTACAAGCATTTTAACATTTCATTGAAAACTCTTCATAAATACATTTTTACAACTTCCAAATCCTCCATCACATAGATGACCCTGTAAAATTAAGATATACTAAAGTAAATTTGACTCTGATCTGTTCCAGGATGGAAAACAAAGCTGAAATTGTAGTTTGAACCATTTTCTTTGAGCACTCACTTAGAGGCTTATGAACTATGCCATGGCGGCCATCAAAGGATAGGACTTCCGGAAGACAAATTATATTACTAATTAATGTCACTCCTTTCAGAATTATTTCCCGTGGACTTACACAGGGAGCGTCCTCAGAAGGGGGCTGGTTTTCAAAAGCATGCTGCTCTTTAACATTCTAATTTTATTAGTTACACTCAAACTCACATTTATTATTTAGCATGCTCTTTCTGTACTGAAACTTGGCAGAGTGAAATTTGGGCAGCCGTTAGGGAGCCCAGTTGCCTCACTCACCAGCAGTACAGAACAGAGAGCTGCTGGAAATTCTTCGAAGGGAGCAGGAGAGAAATGGCTTCTTTATCTTCTGCAGTCTTCTTCCAATTCCAGAATATTTTGGTGCTTTTAAATCCCAAGTTTGAGTCTTTTTAGAGAAACCCCAACTTTAGACATTAGCAGGGTGCTTTATTTTATTTCTTAAAGCAAACATAATTATGCCAGCCCACCATTCAAATTTTAAAAATGTGTCATAATAATGAGTAAAAGTAAAATATTAAGATATTAAGATATTTTTCCTTATAGATATACATTGAAGCAAGAGTAGCAATACTCTAACGACATGGTAAAACTAGGGCATACTATTTTCTGAAATGTATAGTATGCGTCTAAAAAAAAAAGGAAATGATTCATTCAACCACTGTTTAATGAGTCTCTGCTATTTATTCAACATTTATTCAACAAATATTATTGAGCATCTCCTATGTGCCATATTAGAGAAACAACAACAGGATTTAATAAAAACAGAAGTACATAAAAAGTATTTTTCTTCCCCCGGATATTTCTAACCTCATTGGAGAATTATTATATTTTTCAGCATTTTGGCAGCAATATAAACAACTGCTTTCAGATGTTTCAACAGATGTTCTTTAGAAAGAAAGCCAATTATTTGCATTATGATACCCACACATGATTCTCAGATCTAAACTCTCCATCTGTACATGTTTCATTAAATTTCATACCTATGGAGTGTAACAGTTAAGATCACTCATTGTCTCTCACCCTGAGACTTTTGTTCAGAATAACACTAGCACCTGGGTTATTGAGCCATCGATAATTGCTTTGCTAGAAGGCCTTATATAAAGCTATATTGCTCTTGCGGTTTAGAATGCATTGCCTCTCCTTTCTTAGATTGATGACTTCCCTAAATTCTAAACCAGGCTTGCAAATACCCACTAGCCCAGGGCACATATATTGCAATGAAAAGAAGAAAAGTAATTCATTTGTCTTGTGTTTTTCTTACGGCATCTGCCAAAGAGAAGAAAACACGTGGGTTCAACCAAGTTTAGCAACCATTTGTTGAGCAGCTACTAAGTGTAAAATCTTTGTTAGGTACTGTGAGGGGATACAACATTGAAAGGTACAGGCCCCGCCCTTTTGGAGGTCATAACCTATCAAGAGGGACGGAACATACACAAATAACTCCAGGCAGGATGTGCGTAAGAGTCTCACAGGGCTGGTTCTTCCGGGGCTTCTGAGGGAGGATATGCCTCTTGCCTCTTCTAGCTCTGGTCATTGCTGGTATCTTCCGTGTTGTTTGGCCTGTAGATGCATCGACTCCAATCTCTGCCTCCCTTGTCCCTTGGAGTTCTCCCTGTGTGACTGCCTCTTTGTCTCTTTTCCTCTTCTTATAAGGACACCCATTATATTGGACAAAGGGCCCAGCCTACTCCAGTATGAATTTAACTAACTACGTCTGTAACTAACTACGTCTGTTTCAAATCAGGCCTCATTCTGAGATCCTGGAGATTAGGACTTCTACATATCTTGTTGGGGACACCATTCAATCCATATAAGAGATCTTAAAAGTTAATTTGTGAGAAATAGTTATGATTTTTTAAAAAAAATTAATGACTGATTTGTTTCTATTATAATCTACATTTTTAGTCATTTAATGGACCTCAGAAAATATCTTGACAATGTTTTTATTTTACAGATGTTAACACTGAGGCGGTGGAGGTTGATAGATTTCCCCAATATTGCACAGGCCATTAAAGCCAGAGCTAGTCTAGAAACACCCTCCTAATTCCTTCTGCTCCGATGAAAGATCTTGTGTGTTTACCAGTGGCTTTCGACGACTTCAGTTAAAACAACTCCTCTTCCATCTCTTTGCTATACTGAAGTCTCTAGTAAGATTTTGAAGAAAGGGGCAATTCAGCTACCACTGCAGCCTTCTTCCCCATTAAGGAGATTAGATAGATGATGGGCAGGTGGGTAGGTAGATAAATAGATACAGTTAGGGAGAGAGACCAAGAGATGCGTAGATACAGAGAAAGCACACAAGCATGCATATATATATATATATGTATATATATATATATAAAATTTGATACCTATAGGTATTTTTCATTACATAAATGTGTTTTCTGATTATCTACTATTTGCAACACATTCAGATAGAAATTATAGGAGGATAAAAAGATGTGTAAGATGGGCCATATACATAAGAAGCTTATACAGTGGAAAGTGAGACATGGACAAACGTAATTTAAAATTTTTTTTTTGACTTTTTAATTATAGTTGACATACAATATTATTTTAGTTTCAGGTGTACAACATAACAAATATATATGATAAAGTCATATATATGTATAAATGCTTAAGGCGTTCATTTTATTTTCAGTCTACACTTCTGCAATAGAAATTTAAGGAAACTGTCAATTCTTAATTACTAATTAAGAAAACCCACCTTTTTCTGGTTGTGAGATATATTGTGTAAGGAAATTTCATGAACACATTAGAAGTCATTAAATATCAAAATCTTTGGAAGTTGAAAAAATGTAGCGTAGCTGGTGAAGTTGGATTTTCACATTGTCAGAGCCCAGAGCCAGCATGAGGTCCAGGAAGGCCGCCCAGGTGCCCCGCCTAAGAGATTAGCCTGCGGGCCCCAGAAGACAGAAGTTGGAAACCACTGTTCTCCACCTTGTATTATTCATTCCTTTATTGAGTAACCATTTATTGGGTATGCACTATATGTATGGCAATAAAGAATCTGAGATTACAAAGGTGAGGAAAATAAGGGGTTTCAAATCTGGTTGTACCAAGTTATAGTTTCCATGACAATAAATTTAAACAGTTTAGGATTGCATAGAAAGAATTAAAGAGAAATTTAAGGCTGTTGTTGTTTTTTTCTTACCAGTTACTTGGTTTAGTCATTAATGTATTCTTTGCCTACCTAATAAGTTACTTAGTAAATAATCGACTCTTCAGTTATTGAATAAGTTCAAACTTAAACCAACCATAACATATTCTACTCTGAATTTCTGTGAAGATTTCTATTACTCTTTGTGAATTAGACAGAGTGACTATTTGGAAATCTGGGATGAATTTTAATATTCTATTACAATCTATGAGACGGTCATGGTGACTCTGGAAAGTTTGAAAAAAAATTAATGTGCACACATACATATATGTGTACAGGTAGAGTGAATCATAAATCCTGTTTATTCTTAAAACAATGTAGAAAATTGCTCATTTGTCAAGATAGAACTACTTTATGCTCCCAATGTTTAAAGTGACTTTAGTGGCCTTAGTGCAATGGCATTACATTATACAAGTCAGACACTGCCATTATTTTCCCTTCACAACGCCGTAGACAATTCAAAATGTTTTATCACAGTTTACATGGCTCATAAACTTTATCTTTTATTTGACATTGCAGGTGTGTTGATAATAGAATATGGAAAATCTGTAAGACGGTTAAGGAAAGCAATTAGCATTTCTATAAAAGAGCTCTCTAAGAAACATCTCAAACAGAGAACAAGCTGATTATTCCATAGGTAATCCTAAACAGTTTTGGAATTTAAGGCAATAAATAGAGTGAAAGGAATTTAAATATCTGAACACAAAGAAGGAAATATTGCAAAATATTAGAATTATTAAAGTTGGGTATATATCCTCATTTGGAATTTGGAAGTCTTGTAATTCTATGCCTGTTATATCTCATTAGTCTACTTATAAAATGTGTACATGCAGGCTTTCCTGAACCATTTGATAATCTAGCTTTACCACTTCCTTTTCCAAGGTGCTAACACGGAGAAAAGCAGGCCCAGCTGAGATTCTGCATTTTATTGTGTCTTAGCCTCCAGGGAATAAATGCAAGGATTGTGCGCATGGGATCCAAACACTCGTAAAAAAGATTCATGGTGATATTCTTAGAAGAAATTAATAAAACCTAAGAGAACTTGTCAGAAGAATGTCCTAACGATGATTTTATTTCGGTAATTGTTGTACTTTAAATGCTTTCATTTTCTTTTGTGATGTCTTTTATCTTACTTACAGATGCTATTGTTCATAAAATATGATATTTCAGTCCAGAAAGCTGTCGCTGTAAATGAGACATAATACCCTCATCCAGAAGTAGATAGAGGGATTCAAATCTCCTGCTTCACAGTGTAAGCAGATTACCACAGAGGTTTGAGAGCTAGTTCCCACTGCCTTTAAGCTCCTGCTCTGCTGTTTTACATAACTGACCAGACACCTTGTCTTTCCTTTGTTCAGTCCCAGCATCTGAATGGCTGCCTGTCTTGGTGGCTTACAAGATGGACTGGGAATTCTGTGCCTTGAGGATGGTGGAATGACGTTAGGATGAGGCGCCGAGGAATGACCACGAACATCATTCACTAGCGTGCATTGAAGCACTACAGTGTACCAGGTTCTGCCACAACAATGAACAAGATGAATGAGCTCTCTGTCCTCACGGAGCCTACGGGGGAGCAAGAAGCAAACACATTCATTAATTCAATAGGCATGGAGTACGTGCCGGTGTAAAATCTAACAGCGCGGGGCAGAGACCTGCCATAGACAGTGTGGACGACACATTTATGCCCCCACAGAGTTCCTCAGGCTGGACAGAACTGGCATCCGTAGGACAAAGAGGGAGCCAGTGGGATCGGTGCACAGATGGGGTTGGTGAAATGGTCAGGGCCCAATCACACAGGGCCTTGAAGGCAATGGAAGGAGGTCAGATTTTATTCAAAATGCAGAGGAAGACTGTACAGGGGCTCTATAGGGGAACGATTGCATTTAAAGAATAAGAAGATGACCACCACGCACTGTTCCCTTGGTGGAGAAGTGAAAAAAGGGAAAATGAATGTGTGGGATGGTTTGATGGAAACAACCGTTTTTGGTGTAAATAACAAACATTTAAATGTTCTCTTTAAAAAGAGAGAACTCATGGACAAGGACAACAGTGTAGGCATGGTGCGGGGGGCGGGGGGAGGGGGGAAGGAGGTGGAGGTGAAGAGGACATAGAAGGGATAAATGGTGATGGAAAAAATTAAGTTAAAAATAAAGAAATAAATGAATAATAAATATTCTTTTTAATAACCATAAAATGCTGGAAACTCAATTCAAAGTACTGACCTTTTGATGTATCGTATCAAAGTCCCAGTGACCAGCTGAATTGAAAAGGCCTATATTTCTGTCTAGAAATAAGGTTGCCAGGTTTAGCAAGGAAAAATACAGGATGCCCAGTGAAATTTGGGATGTCAGGTAAACAATGAATAATTGTTTAGTATGAGTGTGTCCCAGATATTGCGTGACAACCCAGCTATAAAGCCGCACGGCACCGTATTGTGGATGAATCGTACCTTTATAAAGATGTCATATTCTTAACGTTGGTGTCATCAAGGATGAAAAAGCAAGTGCTATCACTCAATTGTGTTCAAAACGGGGGTTGGGGAAGGTGAAAGCCGACGGTGTCGGATTGTGCTGTTTGAAAAGCCTGCTTTTCTGTGGGCAAGTGCCCATGGAGGAGGGCTGAAACTCAGCTTGTCCTAAACTCTGCAGAGCTCCCAGTGATCAGCAAGGATACAATCTGAAGGGAAGGTCAGGTAAGAGCGGCTGCATCCATATTACCTAAAGCACACACAGCTCCACGAAGCAGGACCGGAAGGAGGGCAGTGAAGAAGGAGAGAATCACCCCAGGGGAGCCTCGTTAGATTGCCCTTAGGAGGAAGTCCCCCATCAGCCCCAACAGCTCCTCCTATTTTATGTGCATGTTGTGCTGGGTTAGTCCATACAATAGAGTTGAGCATGTTCTATGCACTATGTGGTCTGTCTTCATAACACCCGGTTGCTGGGGAAGTCATTCACGGATTTTCTTAGAAAGGGCAAGGGGTTGCTGTGCTCATTTGTGCCTGATCAGAAGCAGCTCCTCCGATGCCTTTTTTCCCACTAGGCGTTTAGATGCTACCTGGCTGTTAGGCCTGAAAATACCAGATGGAGCCTGGGAGCAGAGCAGACACTGTTGTCATAGAAACAAGATGCTATCCCAGCTCTATGCAGCTGCCATCTTATTTTCTCTTTCACTGTCAGGAGTTCTGATAGGAACAAGTCCTGATAAACTACAGAGATCCTTCCTCCCCCTCCGCCTCCCCGCACAATCATCCACCTTGGAAAATACTTCCCAAATACTGCACAGGTAATTCATGAATAGGTCCCTCCGCTTATGGGGAGCCTAGAACTATGGAAATGACTTGATTTCCAGGTCTTCTCATCAGAGTAGAGCTGGGAAGCCCATGCTTTGGCATCCTCCCCTTTCCTCTAAACGGCGATGATGTATTTGTCCTATCCCCAAATGAGACAATATCCTTTGTAGCCAGGGGAGTCTCAGCGTTGACAGTCCTGGAAAATGCAGCCTAAGTGTTTGTAATCACTGCAGTTTCTGTTCTCGGCAGGAGAATGGGGAGGGACCTCTCCTGATTCCCTGAATTCCCCGC
Organism: Myotis brandtii; assembly: GCF_000412655.1. NCBI lineage: Eukaryota > Metazoa > Chordata > Mammalia > Chiroptera > Vespertilionidae > Myotis > Myotis brandtii. Next base: position 234,012 of record NW_005366873.1, read on the forward strand.
AGAGGCGAGCAGAATGCTGAGCGCACAGGCAGGGCCTGATGAATCCTCGTGGCTTGATGTCCAAGCTTGAGGGATGCAGTTATCGGCCACGTTCCCCACTGCTGTCTTTTCTGTTTGGGGCATCAGTGACATCAGCAAGGGCGAGTGACTGTGAGGACGGTGCTCAGCAAAGATGGGAAGCGGGGTGGGCAACCGTATTTTCTAGAGGGAAGGCTGCTGTTGTGTCCCCCCATCGTTGGGGAATGGATTACATTCTAGGACCTTGGAGCTCTGGCTTGAGGACTTGTGTTTCACGACAAAGGACTATTAAGATTGAGATGACCGAGAGCAACGGTTTGTGCATTTATTTCCCATTGTCACAGTAATACACGGCCACAAACAGCAGCTGATAGAACAACACAAAATCATTCTCTTGCAGTTCTAGAGGAGAGAAGTCCCAAATCTGTCTCACTGGGCTAAAGCCAAGATGTCAGCAGGGCTGGTTCCTTGCTTTTTCCCATTTCTAGTGCCTTCCCCACATGCATTGACTCTCGGCCCTTTCCTCCACCTTCAAAGTCAGAAGCCTAGCATCTTGCTTCTATCATCATGTTGCCCTCTTCTTCTCTAATCAAGTGCCCCACCATCTCCCGCTTAGAAGGACTCTGGTGATTACATTCTCAAAGGGGCCTTGAGGACCAAACTCTGAACTTGAGACAACACCTTTGCGTGAAAGGAGAACATTGGAAGCTATACCCAAACCATCCAGGCTAATTTCCCCATCTCAAGACTTTTAATTTAATTGCATCTGTAACCTTCCTTTTGCCAGAACATTCACAGATTCCACGGATTAGGACCTGGGGTCCATTATTTCATCTACCACAGTTCCCAAACCCAGATGATGATCACAAATACCTGGGAAGCTTTTCAAAAGTAAAGATTCCCAGAGCAATCCCGTTAGAATTTCTTCGGGTGGGCAGGGGCCTGAAAATCTCTTTGTGAGACCTTCTCAGGTGATTCCCTTGAGCACGTCTGTTAAGAGCTTCTGCAGGCTCTTCCCCAAACACATGCCCGTGAGGTTTTAGTGACACTGTGATTGAGTTCTTCAGGGTCAATGAGCATGTGGGAGAGGTTTGAAAAATGTCTTTGTTAGGAAGCTTGGAAAGTCATACCATCCCCTGAGGCTCACAACACTCCCACAGAATAGCTTCAGCAAATGATTGTGTCATGTGACCGGGGCCTAGCAAGTCTTCAATTTTTATTTTTATTATCTAAACTAATTTTATTTTTTTAATTTTTTTGTTTGTTTTTTTTAAAAATCTTTATTGTTAAAAGTATTACATATGCCTACTTTTGCCCCCCATTGATCTTCTCCAGCCTGCCCCCACCCCCACCCCAGGCCTTCACCACCCTATTGTCTGGGTTCATGAATTATGCATATATGCATACAAGGTCTTTGGTTGATTACCTCCCACCCACCTCTTCAATTTAATGGTGAAAATGCCAAAATTGTTAGCTAATGCCTCCCTAGCCCTTTAGCCATAGCAAATATGTATCTTGCTATCTGGGATCAGCTATTGTTCCTTTTCCTTGTGGGGACTGACTGCCTCAGACCATCTCTTCCCTCCTAGATGCCTCCATGTTCTCAGAGCTCTTGGAGTTGCCTATTTTGCCTGCTTCCAGAAAAAAAGAAATAGCTTTGGTAGAGGAAAAACCCCATACAGTATCTTTAGAAAAACTGTAAATATTTCATCGTTTCTTACTAAACATACATTATTTACTCTGGAATGTAAATATTTTATGACCTGCAACTGGCAATTTTGGGATATATTGGTATGTTTGGAGAATTGCAGCTCAGTTAGAAACCCTCCACTGCACACCCAGCTCATCTTTAGCTTACACAACCCCTCACAAAGCATTTAACTCTCCGGATTAAGGGAGCAGTAGCATCTCTTTTTCAAAGGGGCCTTGAGGACCAAACTCTGAACCCGAGACAACACAGTTGCGTGAAGGGAGGAAGTTGGCAGCTGTGACAGCCCGGGACTTCCGGGTGCTGCAGGAAGACGATGCAATATCGTTACCAGGGTCTGATTTCACCCGGAGGGGAGAAGGGCCCTGTGCCCAGGACCAGCTCACTACAATGTTTACAATCTGGTTGGGAGTGGAATCGGAGCAGGAGCATTTTACCGCACACACATTTTCCCAGCTTTAGAGTAAGTGTTTGGAGCTGTGCAGGGGACAAGAAAGTTCTTTCGTTCAATAAAATGGCTATCTGTCAGAACACTTAAGCCAGATTTTCAATAGAAACCGAAACTGTTTGGAGAATTTTGTTTTAATTCCAGTGACTCTCCCATATAGAGGTCATAGGATCTGCCATCATTCTAAATTACAGCCCATTTCAGAGGTTGGCTGAGATCCAGGAGGTTGCATTATTTTAAATTGCCTGTCAAAAACCGTCAAAACACTGCCATTATCAAAAAGTAGTCCTTTTAAATAAATTTCTCACTCTTTTCCCTGAAATTTTACTGGCATTGAGCCTTAATATCATAGCTTATAGGCCTAGTGAGTGAAAGCCTTTCACATAAGAAGAGGAGTTCAACGACATACAAAATCCCCGGCAGAAAATTGAGTCAGGTCTGCAAATGCTACCTCCCCCCTCCCCCCCAAGCAATAGCTATTGTTAAACTACATGTTAAATAGTAAGAATACAGAATTATAAGTCCTAATAGCATGACTTTCCCCCACATTTAATGTGTGGAAGGAATTCTATCGTTAGTGGCTAGGCCCCATCTTTCCCGTTTTTCCTCTCCTTCCATGCCAACTATTTAATGAAAAATGTTGTACCTTATAGATTATAAATATGGAAATTGACACAGATAGCTGCTTTATACATCCAAGACTTCATGAAGATCTAGACCTGAATCCTGTACTCTTTTTAATATACCTCCCAGCTCTCATTTTAACTTAGAAATCCATCTCCTTTAGCTTCTTTTCTTTTTTTTTTTAATATATTTTTATTGATTTCAGAGAGGAAGGAAGAGGAAGAGAGAGATAGAAACATCCATGATGAGAGAGAATTATTGATCAGCTGCCTCCTGCAAGTCCCCCACTGGGGATCGAGCCCACAACCCGGGCATATGCCCTTGACCAGAATCGAACCTGGGACCTTTCAGTTCGCAGGCTGACGCTCTATCCACTGAGCCAAACCGGCTAGGGCTAGCTTCTTTTCTTTACTTTAAACTTGATCATATAGAATTCCCCTGTTTTGATTAGAAAAATTTACAAAAACAAAAAGCAATCCCTGCCACCCACATTATAAAAACCTTCAATTCTAGCGAAGAATGTTAAAACGTCAATTCTAGGAACGAATTTCAACAATTCTATTTAAGACCATTTATCTCTCAAACAGTCAAAGATGACAAAATATTTCAGAGAGGCTGCTCTTATTTTGAGTCATTACAATTCAGGCAACGAATTAGGAAATCAACAGGGTAATTCAGTCCTACAATCATTGTGACAGTTGTATTTGTCAACAACTAGTTTTCAGAAGAAATGGAACTCAAAGAAAATACTTAGCTTCCAAATTCAGACAAAGAGATACACAGAAATATTTCTTTAAACTATCTGTAGTATATTCTAGAGAAGATTTAATGTACAGGTGGATTATTTTAACAGGAAGACAATTCTTTGAACAAATGTAGCATAAAGATATTTCAAAATAGACCTGCAGCTACTGAAGATGGCAGAAATACATGTAATGATGCTTGATCTCATTAATAAGCAGCTCAAACTCTTCAGCTACCATAAAATACAGATCACCAGCCACTCATTCTCTGGAGCAGTGTATCTGTCTGACCCAACTTCTGCTCTACGGTGAACAATTTTGTTTTAATCCATAAAAAAAATTTTTCATCATCTCTAAATTGTGCAAATGGGTTCCCAGAAGATCACACTTAAGTCCAGTTTTCAGGGTGAACCCTGCTCTATGTTCCACAGCAATCTCTAGGGTTTGAGGTTCTTCTCTTTAAAATCACTGACAAGCCATAATTAAGTCATTATCAACAAAGACAACCCAAGATCTTCCAGTGGAGGATTCCATGAGACCTCTGTCTCCCCAAAGAGCATTTTGTTGAGTACTTTCAGTTCTTTACCATCCTGTTATTAAAAATATACTGGCCTAAAATAGCTAAACTTGAGAAAAATGATATAGGCAAGTATTTGTAAGCCGTGGTTTAAGGAACCCCTAATATGCCTCAAGATTTTCATAGGCTTTCTTTAAAAAATAAAAACAATGATTCTATATGAAGATGATTTGGGAAACTGCATTCTACAGTTTTCCTAGAGACTCCCAATGCTCATTCCTTGATTAAAGATTCTGAGACATCCTGCAATAAAAAAATCCTGACTTATATAGTTTAACAAAATGTTTCCAAATGGATTTGGTCATGACCCTTCCTCATAGGGAGTACTTAACCGTGTTAGGGTCAATGATGTTCTGCAATATACAATGTATGGTTCCAAGTCTGTATGGATTTCTGTTACAGCTTCCCTCTGGCCAGGAGTTCTAAAAGTTGTTATCCTGGTCTAGGCTAGCATTCTTGTAAAGCATTGTTCACCAGGGGAAAGGACATGAGTATGTTTTGAACAGAGTAAATCACCTCTGATTATTTTGCTACTAAACTATAGGTCCTCTTGATTTTATATGTATACTGGAGGCCTGGTGCACGAAATTTGTGCACTTGGGGGCCCACAACCCGGCATATGCCCTTGACCAGAATCGAACCTGGGACCTTTCAGTTCGCAGGCTGACGCTCTATCCACTGAGCCAAACCGGCTAGGGCTAGCTTCTTTTCTTTACTTTAAACTTGATCATATAGAATTCCCCTGTTTTGATTAGAAAAATTTACAAAAACAAAAAGCAATCCCTGCCACCCACATTATAAAAACCTTCAATTCTAGCGAAGAATGTTAAAACGTCAATTCTAGGAACGAATTTCAACAATTCTATTTAAGACCATTTATCTCTCAAACAGTCAAAGATGACAAAATATTTCAGAGAGGCTGCTCTTATTTTGAGTCATTACAATTCAGGCAACGAATTAGGAAATCAACAGGGTAATTCAGTCCTACAATCATTGTGACAGTTGTATTTGTCAACAACTAGTTTTCAGAAGAAATGGAACTCAAAGAAAATACTTAGCTTCCAAATTCAGACAAAGAGATACACAGAAATATTTCTTTAAACTATCTGTAGTATATTCTAGAGAAGATTTAATGTACAGGTGGATTATTTTAACAGGAAGACAATTCTTTGAACAAATGTAGCATAAAGATATTTCAAAATAGACCTGCAGCTACTGAAGATGGCAGAAATACATGTAATGATGCTTGATCTCATTAATAAGCAGCTCAAACTCTTCAGCTACCATAAAATACAGATCACCAGCCACTCATTCTCTGGAGCAGTGTATCTGTCTGACCCAACTTCTGCTCTACGGTGAACAATTTTGTTTTAATCCATAAAAAAAATTTTTCATCATCTCTAAATTGTGCAAATGGGTTCCCAGAAGATCACACTTAAGTCCAGTTTTCAGGGTGAACCCTGCTCTATGTTCCACAGCAATCTCTAGGGTTTGAGGTTCTTCTCTTTAAAATCACTGACAAGCCATAATTAAGTCATTATCAACAAAGACAACCCAAGATCTTCCAGTGGAGGATTCCATGAGACCTCTGTCTCCCCAAAGAGCATTTTGTTGAGTACTTTCAGTTCTTTACCATCCTGTTATTAAAAATATACTGGCCTAAAATAGCTAAACTTGAGAAAAATGATATAGGCAAGTATTTGTAAGCCGTGGTTTAAGGAACCCCTAATATGCCTCAAGATTTTCATAGGCTTTCTTTAAAAAATAAAAACAATGATTCTATATGAAGATGATTTGGGAAACTGCATTCTACAGTTTTCCTAGAGACTCCCAATGCTCATTCCTTGATTAAAGATTCTGAGACATCCTGCAATAAAAAAATCCTGACTTATATAGTTTAACAAAATGTTTCCAAATGGATTTGGTCATGACCCTTCCTCATAGGGAGTACTTAACCGTGTTAGGGTCAATGATGTTCTGCAATATACAATGTATGGTTCCAAGTCTGTATGGATTTCTGTTACAGCTTCCCTCTGGCCAGGAGTTCTAAAAGTTGTTATCCTGGTCTAGGCTAGCATTCTTGTAAAGCATTGTTCACCAGGGGAAAGGACATGAGTATGTTTTGAACAGAGTAAATCACCTCTGATTATTTTGCTACTAAACTATAGGTCCTCTTGATTTTATATGTATACTGGAGGCCTGGTGCACGAAATTTGTGCACTTGGGGGGGGTGCCCTCAGCCCAGCTTGTGCCCTCTCGCAGTCCGGGAGCCCTCGGGGGATGTCCGACTGATGGCTTAGGCCTGCTTGGCCTAAGCCGTCAGTCGGATATCCTTAGTGTTGCTGTGGAGGCGGGAGAGGCTCCAGCCACCTCTGCTGTGCTCACCAGCCATGAGCCCGGCTTCTGGCTGAGCAGTGCTTCCCCTGTGGGAGCGCACTGACCACCAGGGGGCAGCTCCTGCATTGAGTGTCTGCCCCCTGGTGGTCAGTGTGATGATGGGTCCTTCTACCGTTCAATTGATTTGCATATTAGCCTTTTATTATATAGGATATATTTCAGATAAGGAAACTGAGACATAGCAAGACTGAGATTAAGTTACTTGTGAGACTACAAGCAAGTAAGTAGGATTCAAATTTAAGCCATCTGGTTCAAGAATCCCTGCTCTTAAAATAGGGATTAATATTGGTTTTTACAAATGCATAGTTTGGCCTATCTATGCACATTAATTGTCATAGATACCTAAGTATGACCAATATTTCCATGTGTTCCCTCAGCCTGGGAATAAAAATAAGATTATGAAACAAATAGCATAATGATACCTCAGTTTCTAGGCAATAGCTACCTTTGGAAATAATGTATTATGTCACTGTGCTTCCACACAAGACTATGTCTAAGCTGTTTAAGAAAAAGCAGTAATTCTCTTTAAATCAATTGATTTTCTGATACTATTGACGGCAGCTTACATCTGTTATCTCATTTGATCCTCATGACAATTCTGTGGGGAAGCAGCACAGTTATTAGCACTGTCTTTGATTGACAGATCAAGAAACTGAGTTCTGATTGGCTCAAATGTGCAAGTGACAGGTTCTAGCTCAAAAGCTCCCACTTTTGGTTGACTATTTCTGAACATAGCCAATTTCTTTTGTTAATTTTTTTTCTTGAACTTCATTGTGAATACAAACCATGGTGTGGCCCACTCCTGTTATCCCAACTTCATATTACTCTTTTTCTAAATTGTGGCTCCATTTTGTTCTTAATTATCGTTCAGAATGATAGATGACCACAAGGAGCCATATCCTGCTATTTCAATAAATCACAAACAGCCGACACATCCCCTTGGTACACATCCAGCTAAAAGTGAATTTGAATAGCAGGTATGTGAATAAAGTCATTAAAAAAAAATCTGCCCACAAAGTGTATAGCTCTGAGCATTCCCTCTCATGTGTTTATTTTCAATCTGGTATCTGCAATCAGTCATACTTTCTTCCTTGTATATTAAATGAGATGGATTACACTGCTTCAAAGCAGTTAATTATAAAAGTAAGATACAAAAAGGTCTATTTAAATATGTACAGTCTACTGAAAATTTTGCCATGACTTCTGTTTCCACACATATTCATATTTTAGCTCCTCTGTAAGAAATGAAATTCCAGGTGGAGACTCCAATTGGCAAATATAAAGACATGTAGCCCTGAATTATGTACCTACTTCTTATATGTAATAAAGGAAATATTCATACTAATTTTTGTCTTCTTTTCTTTTTAAATTTATTAGGGTGACATTGGTTAATAAAATTACACAGGTTTCAGATACACAATTCTACAATATGTTATCTGTATATTTACAGATACGCCCCCTTATCACCATTTATCCCCCCTTAACCTTCTTCTACCTCCCCCACACCCCTCATTCCCTCTGGGAATTACCATACTGTTTTTTGTGTCCATGAGTCATATTTTTTTTTCTGTGCCTAATCCCTTCACCCTTCCTCCTATAATCACCATACTGTTAACAGTCTCTATGGGTTGTTATTTTTTTTACTTACTCCCTTTTTCAATGAGCCCCCAACCCCCCTCTCCCTTCTGACAGCTGTCAGTCTGTTCTCTGTTTCCGAGTCTGTCTCATTTTGAACCCTAGACAATTCCACTGTTACCCACACTGGGCTTCAGTTAGAAGACCATGCTTCCTTCTGTCTTTTTATAAAGAGAATATGCAGCTCAAACCAAAGGTTACACATTAGCGAATTCTAAGACTTAATGCCCAGGAAGTGACATGTTGTTTTGGAGGTGTATGCTCAGATAAGAAGAGGATGTGTGGGAGGGGAAAGGCTCTGTATCACGGCCTTTTGGGCCCAGGGATAACATTTCATTCAGACCTCCTCCTTCTCTCCTCACAAACAAATTCATGTGGTGCCAAATGGCCAAAGATTTCAACAAAGGGCGTCCCATGCCCTTCTCTTTCCTCTTTGCAAATTACAGGGGGGTAAAAAGCACTGCAGGTCATCCCTTGGTCCTCTGGTAATATCAACAGGGGTCAATGTCATAATGACAGTTCCCAGATCTTGTTCATGTAGCACCTTGATGAAGAGACAAACCAATGACATTGATGGCACCAGATGAGAATCTTGATGTAATGTTTGCTTCTGTGATTACTACTACCTCTGGAGCGATTTTTGGTAATTCCATCGCTCTGTTGATTTCGAGATAATAACGTGTGCCATGTACTATGTAAAACATTGTTTTTGCATGGGTTGTCCCTTTTAATGCTCAAAATATCTCTACAATGTAGATATTGCCATAATTCCAATTTTAAAACCAAGGCCTAGAGGGGTTTAGGAACTTGTCTAGTTAAGAAATCATGGTGCTGGCCTGGCCGGCGTGGCTCAGTGGTTGAGCGTTAACCTATGAACCAGGAGGTCATGGTTCGATTCCCAGTCAGGGCACATGCACAGGTTGTGTGCTCAGTCCCCAGTATGGGGTGTGCAGGAGGCAGCCAATCAATGATTCTCAAACATCATTGATGTTTCTATATCTCTCTCTCCCTCTCCCTTCCTCTCTGAAATCAATTTTTAAAAAAAAAAAAAAAAGAAGAAGAAGAAAAGAAATCATGATGCTGAAACTCAAACTGAGGCCCACTCAGTTTCTGTTCATTTGTGGTGCATGCTGTGGGCCCTGTGCTGGAATTTCTCCCCTCTTCAGACTTCTGCAAACATTTCTACCAAAGACTTGTTTACACATAAATTTGTATCTCGTTTCTTTCGAGGCAAACATTTAACGCTATTTAATCTTCAAAGATGTGTTGAATGCTAATAAGCTACCTAGGCATTTGGGGAGACGGGATAACGGAGGAGAGGGCATGGGAATCAGTTCCTGGATTGCACTTTATTTTGATGTTAGTAAGTTTTTGAAAAACCACTTGAATAATTACCATCATTCTACTACCACTACTTACGACGTTTTCACCGAGCATCAATTGCATATAGGCCCATGGTTTTTGCTCAGTGGATTTGCTCTTTCAAGTGAACTGCCCCCTGTTCTCCTCGTCCCCTTCCCCCAAAAAAGGAAGAGGGAAGAGTGGAGAGGGAGAAAAAAAGGCTTTCTTTTCCTTTCTTATAAAACCGAATTTTCCCCAGTTGAATTCAGGTGCTCTGCTTTTTCTCTATTCTGTCTAAAAAATAATTTTGCCATCACTTAACATTGTGTGGTCTCTGGAATCAAGACTCTTTTTCTCACAAGAGAGCTGCAATGGCCAAATTTCCCCAGCTAGGAGAACAGGAAAGATTGAGACAGTTTTCTCAATAATTGCTTCAATCTTCCCCCTTGTGGGAGCCGTGGAGACTTGGCCAGCGACCATTAAAGAGATGTCGGATTGATTTCGCCCTCCCTGTTGCTGTTTCCTCTGCCCAAAAGGCTGTTTTCCTCCCTCAAAGTTGTCATACTCCCCCTCATTCCTCAGGTCAGATGTCACCTCCCCTGGGAGACCTCTCCTGACATCCCTCTCTCCCCACTTCCCTGATTACTGCTCACTCCCTCCATCCCCAGCAAAATTAATCAGCTCTTCCTCTTTGCTCTTGTAACACTTAGTTATTCCATTCCCATAACATTAATCATGTCGGGTTAGTAGCTATTTGCTTTTCTTTTCCCCTAAAACCTGTGAATTTTCTGAAGTTAGGGAATGTCTGTTCGTGTCTCTTTAATGCCTGGTATAGAAGAAGTTTGCAGTACATCTTTATTTGACCAGGTTTGCCCCAGAAATGAATATTCACCCCCTTCCCAGACTCCGAGGGCAGAGACTTTTTTTCCCAAGTCAGTGCCTCCCCTCACTTCCTGCAGTACACACCAGTTTCCCTCCTCCATGGCCTGGCCCCGGGGCCATGTTTGGAAGCCTGGGCACATGGGTAGAAGTTTTGAGCAACACATTGTTAATGAGGATAGGTCCAATGCCAAAGTATCAGGTGGACACAAGCCTTCCTTTCCTCATTCAGTACCAGTAACAGATCCCCATATTGGTATTATGTCAACTGGCTTTATGGGTCTCTACTGAACCAGAAAACTGAGATGAAGGAAAAATCACATACAACAAGTGCTGATTCTTCGCAGTGATTTCAGTCGTTGAGGTGGAGTCTGCTTCTTACTTGCGTGTGGTAGAACACTGCCTTTGGAGGACTGCTGCCTTCATGCCGATTGCACATGTACTTGATGGAACTGTCCATCCAGATGTGTTCCAGTTCCCATGGGATCGGCCTGCCCTAGCTTCATCAGGATGCCCCTCCCACTGGGCACAGAGATTGGCCAGGGTCTAGGGGTAGGGGGAGAAGAAAGAGAGCATGAGAAACAAAGATAGATAGAGACTCTTGCCTTGTGAAATCATCATGGAGGCCCATGAGCTGGACCAATGAGAGGGGATGGAGTTGGGAGTGAGTGTGTGGAGGGGGGATGATAGTACAGGTTACAAGGTAAGAGATCCAGAGCATGCTCTGGGCCTCAGTGTGCTGATCTATAAAAAAAAAACACAGTGTGGCCCTAGGCAGTTTGGCTCAGTGGAGAGAGCATCAGCCTGTGAACTGAAGGGTCCTGGGTTCAATTCCTGTCAACAACATATGCCCAAGTTGCGGGCTCAATCCCAGTGTGGGGTGTGCAGGAGGTAGCCGATCAATGATTCTGTCTCATTATTGATGTTTCTCTCTCCCTCTCCCTCTCCCTTACTCTCTGAAATCAATAAAAATATATTCGAAAAACAAACAACAACAAAATCAGTGGAGCCCTGACCAGTTTGGCTCAGTGGATAGAGTGTCGGCCTGTGAACTGAAGGGTCCCAGGTTCGATTCCGGTCAAGGACATGTACCTTGGTTGCGGGCACATCCCCAGTGGGGGGTGCAGGAGGCAGCTGATCGATGTTTCTTTCTCATTGATGTTTCTAACTCTCTATCCCTCTCCCTTCCTCTCTGTAAAAAAATCAATAAAATATTCAAAATCAGTGTAAAGATTTTTAACCACTTTACCCTTGCTGGAGCATCTGAAAAAAGTCCTTCAGGCTGATCCAGCTCTCAGCAACCTTGACTGTCCACCCTTCACATGGTTACAGCCAGCTGGGAATGAATCCATTATGGAGCAAGCAGGGCTGAGAGATGGAGAGAAACAGACATCCTCCTGATGACATCATCTGAACCCCTGGACCCAGCCTTATGTAAGCTGTCTAATAACAGGGGACAATAAATTATCTTTTTGGCCTAAGCCAGCTGGAGTTTGGTTTTTGTCCCTTGCAACTGAAAGAGTTCTGACCAATTGACTCTTCCAATTCGCAAATCTGCTTCCCATTTCCAGGTCATGGAAAGAACACTTCAAGTGCAATGATGTGGGACCACTGACTCGATTTCTTAGCCACTTTTGGGAAGATGTTGCCTAACAATGACCTTACAGAAGTGAGCAGGTTGAGTGAGTTCCTGTTCAGGCTCTCTGAGAGGCATCTCACTTACACATCAGAAGTGAGTTCCTGATAAAATTTCTCGCTACACGAATACATGCTGGGTCCTTCAAGAGTGATTGCTTTGGTCTGTTAGGGTTTCCATTAAGGGCTGTCACTGCCTATGGATTCTGCCCAAATGGGCACTTCTTCTAACACAGAGAGAGTCTATATTCTAACTGGCCATCTCCGTACTTTTCAAACTATAATAAAGGTGCCTGGTATAAAAGGTTTGACGTTAATGAGATTCCTCTTAGTTTGCATTTTTTTTTCTGTAACGTAAAAACCAAACAAAACCCCAAGCCTTAATAATTTAAAATGACCATTGACCAGTCCTACCAGTATAGCCCTCACATTTTCAATTTTCCTGTAATAGATCATGTCTCCATTGAAGTGGACTATTATAGCTGCCTGAAAAAGTATTGTTTGATGTCTGTAAGCACAGTCAGCAATCAATAATTTGAAATTTGTACCATTTGTACCTTTGAATCCTGGCACATCATTTTTTATTTCATTCAATCTGCTTACGGTTGAAGAAAAGGGATTTTGAACCACTGCCACAGAGCACATTTATGTGTGAAACGGGGTTCATTTACATGGGGGGAAGTATATCATTTTGACGTTTATTTGCAATATTAATTGTATCTATTGATTCCAGTTTTTCAGAAATTCTAAGTTTATTATAAATACCGCCTGCCACTGATGACCTTATTTTGGTGAGAATATTCTTCTGAAGAAGTTGAGAACATTTAGGAGTCAAGTCATGGAGTTTTAAATTCAGAAAGACATCATATGCTGTAATATTAAATTAAAATTCTATAATCAGATGTTAGCTCAAGAACAAACTTGAGCAGGAAATGCATATTTTAAACAAATGTTGTCTCTTAGCTGTTAGAGTAAGAATGAATGACCTTTGGTGATGAGCTTTTCTTGACTCATCATTGTAACTCATTGCTTGGGCTTGATCTTCACCCAAATATAAATGCAGTGTGGAAAGTTATCTTTAGCCATTCCCAAGTGTCATCAGTGTTGTCAGTTAGGAATTTTAAGAGCAGCCTGTCTCAAAGCCATTCTCTGCCCTCCCTGAAGAGACCACCCCACATACATCACACGGGGATAGGCACGGGGTTTGAAAGAGCTGAGGAAGGACCCTTACAAGGAGCACCAGAGTTCAGCACGGCTGGGAGGAAGTCAAAGGGCTGCCGCCCAGGGATGAGATGCTCTCAAGCTGTTGAAAGGGATTCAGAGTTTAGGTTGGGCAGGCAGGCTTGTCCCTGAGGGGTTGTTGCCAGAAAGAGAGGATAATTATCTCCTGGGAGAGACAGGGAGACTGGGCTCTGTCCGTTCACTCGGTCAAAATTTAGGTCAGTTACTGAATCTTGCAGACATGATAATTTAAAAAATTCCATCGAGCGGTTTAGCTTGCATTTTGATCAAGCACTTTTGGTGGGATGATGGGGTGATAGGCACTGTGGAGGGGGTGGGGGTGGGGGAGCTGAAAGACATGACCCTTGCAGCTAAGAGGCCTCTAGTTTGGTGGAATGAAAAAGTAAATATATGGACCCATAAGACAATGTCGGGGGAGATAAGTGCTGGCAGAGATGTATAGATAAAGTGCTATAAATATTTACAAGAGGGAAAGACTATCTCTGCCCGGGGAATTTGAGAAGACTTTATAAAGGAGGGGGCATCTTAGTTGAATCTTGAAAGATGGGTAGAGAGGGGTGGAGAGAAGAACATAAAGCAAAGGGAATCACACACACAAAAGGCAGGAAAATACATCACGTCGTCAGGAAACATTGTCCAGTATAGATTGCATATCAGATACATAGAGCAGAGAAGTGGAAGAGAAGACTGGAAAAGCAGATTGGAGACCAGCTCTGGCAGGGCAGGTCTTAGATGACAAAAAACTGAATATGGATTTTCCTCTCCAGGCACCAGGAGGCCACGAAATGCTCGGGGAAGGAGAGCCAGGCTCCTGGTTAGAGTCTAGGAAGTCATCCCAGCACCATTCCTCTTGCACATGAGGGTCGTGCAGACTGGGGGTAGCCGTCCGGGAGGAAGGCGGTGAGGGGCTCGCTGGGGTGAGGGCAGTTGGAATGGAAAGAAGAGGAGGAAGAAAGGAGTGATGGCAGAGACTAGACTGTCAGGTCTCAGCAACTGGCTGAGTCAGGGTGCAAGAGCAGGGGAGGGGTTGAGCCTGGGGAAGGGGAGGATGGTGGGAGGTGCTGACGTCCATTCGGGACACACTGACTTCCAGTTTCCGGTGAGACTTAGAAGAGCCCAGTAGACAGCTGCAAATGTGGCGGGAGAGAGGCTAGATAAAGATTTGGGAGTCAGCCACAGAGAGGTGAGAGTGGAAGCCCACGGATGAGATCACCCAGGGAAAACCATATGGAGGGAGGGTCGGATGAGCACAGAGTGAACAGTGGAAGACTGGTGAGAGCCAGAGAAATGCTCTGTGGTGAGGAGGATCCATAGACTTGGAGGCTATTATTTGGAACTGAAAGACCTTGGAGATCAGTCGGTCTCATCTTTTCACTGAACAGGAAGCAGAGGCTCAAGAAGGTTAAACTACAGCCGACTAACAGCTGTGGTCTGGGGTGCACTGAGTCCACACTAAGAAGCAGGTAAAGCTTGATTCCCTCTCCTCCCGCCTCCCTCTCCCAGATGGTCCCCTTTTTTATTGTTTACTAGAGGCCCAGTGCACAAATTCATGCACAGGTGATCCTCCCACCTCCCTCTCCCAGATGGTCCCCTTTTTCTTTATTGTTTACTAGAGGCCCAGTGCACAAATTCGTGCACAGGTGGGGTCCCTTGGCCTGGCTGGCGATCGAGGCCTATGTCGGAGGTGTGGGGGGAGAGGGGACCGGCCGGGGGTCAGGGGCCGCGGGAGGTTGGCTGTGGGAGTGCACTGACCACCAGGGGGCAGCTCCTGTGTTGAGTGTCTGCCCCCTGGTGGTCAGTGCACCTCATAGCGACTGGTGAACTGGTCATTCTGGTTGTTGGGTCCTAATGGTCGCTTAGGCTTTTATATATAAATAACAACATGATAGTAGCGATGTTTGTCTTGGAGATGTGGGACCTATGGTGTCATGGTTAGGGACTTTGCAGCCAGACTGTCTAGAAGTCAAGCTTGGCCTCTCCACCTCCTAGTTGTGTGACTTTAAACCAACGACTACAGCTTTCCAAGCCTCAGTGTCCTCAGTGTTAAATGGGGTGATAACAATATTTATTTCATAGTTAATGTATGTAGAACACTTACGATAGGACTTGGCATCCAGGAATCGCTAACTAAGCATGAGCCATCATTTTATGGAGAACTCTGAATTAGGGCCACCAGATAATTTATTGTTCAAACTGAGACGCACTAGAATCATGCCACACACTGCCTGAGGCAAAATGAAAAATTGCTAATACTGATGCATCTTTTATTTAAAATGTGGGCATTTCTGTATTAATTTAGATTTTTTAAAATATTGCCCTGAAATATGATTTATCTCAGTTATTGAGTTTTTCAGTGCCCTTTCAATTTTGCACTCGGCTATTGAGGGTGATATGGAGGACTTTTAATATTTATGCTGGGACAGCAGGCATCAGTCAGTACTGTCCTGGGCCCAGTGGGATATATGGTCCGCCTCTCAGTGCCCCATCTGTAGAGCCACTGTGTATTTGTAAGTGTGTATGTGTGTGTGTATTGTCTCCCACCAAATTACACACTACCTTTCCCGTAGTTTGTGACCTCAGGACCAATTGGAAACGACGTAGGAAATTCAGGTGTATTCCACAAAAGGTCACCTGGAATGGGCTCCTTGAAGTTGTTGCTCTGTAAGGTTGTGGCCTCAACCTTAATCCTTTCGTCTCAGAAAACATGCCTCTAGGCCCAATGATTAAACTGATCCCATGAGGCAAAAGTGACTAACAGCTTCACGACTTAGTAT
Source organism: Myotis brandtii (assembly GCF_000412655.1). NCBI lineage: Eukaryota > Metazoa > Chordata > Mammalia > Chiroptera > Vespertilionidae > Myotis > Myotis brandtii. Next base: position 250,033 of record NW_005366873.1, read on the forward strand.
TTCCTGGAGTATTTGCACAATTTGAGGGATAATGTTAGATCATCTCTACCTCATAAGATTAAATGAGCCCTAACTGGTTTGGCTCAATGGATAGAGCATAAATAAAATAATGTATATAAGCTACTTAGCAGTGTGTGGACACGGTAGATATTCAGCTACCACTAGTAGCTGTTACTGCTATTTAATGACAAATCTATATATATAAAAGCCCAGCAACCGAAAGGTGGAACAACCAGAACATCCGGTTGACCAGTCGCTATGATGCGCACTGACCACCAGGAGACAGATGATCACTACAGGAGCTGCTCCCTGGTGGTCAGTGTGCTCCCACAGTGGGAGCACCACTTGGCTGACCAGGATGAGCAGTGCTCCCACAGCGGGAGCAGCCACTCAGAGGGCAGGTCCACAGCCACTCAGCTGACTGGGATGAGCGGCACTCCCACAGCCGGCTGATGCCCGCAGGCCACGCCCCCCACCAGTGCACAAATCCATGTACCGGGCCTCTAGCAATTACATAATACCTATTATTACCATGGTTACACTATGAAATTGTTGGTAGTCCACAGGGTTGGACCTACAAAAAGAGTACTCTCATAGGGATCAACCTACTACTACTATTATGATGATGATTAGAATATCAGATTGAACCACATTAATCAACCACTCCAGAGATCAACAATGGTCTAGTATTTACAACTCCATATGATTCAAACTCAGAAAAGCAGTAGATGGTTGGTAACACTGACTTCATCCAAAGGGCTGGGTAACGAACAATGGTTATATCGGGTGAGTGCTTCACTGGACAACTGCTTGCTTTCTGAGTGAGAACGCTCTTCCAAATTACATGCTTCACAAGTGTCTGGCCAGCATCACTGCAATCATTCCACGGCGCTCCGCAAACATGCCCGGCCCTTCGCCAGCACGCCAGGTATTGAGAGACGACTAAAAGGACCAGATGTCTGCCAGGCTGTAGGTTTCCTCCAGATTGTGTCCTTTTAGAAGCTAGAAATTACTGTAATTGTTGCACATGGTCATTTTTCCATGCTGTTAATTAAAAAAAAAAAACCACATTATTTTTTTTCTTAGAGCCATAAGATACAGCCCAGAACAAGCTGGGAGGAGGCTTGCACACTTGATTTTGACTTGCTGACAGACACTGTGAACCCCTTCTGCTCAGACTCCCTAAGTCACCCCCAGGAGGAGACGGGATTTAAAAATGTATCAGCATTATACTCTCCGGGAACAATGTGGTTTAAGTTACAGTTTGTCAGCCAGCATGACCTCTTCCTTTGTGCATCTGGAAAGAACTGGAGGAATCTGCAAACTCTTCCCTCTGTCTTTTCAAATCCTCTCTTAGCTCCCAGTCCCGACTTCTTAGATATTTCCCCCATTTTGCTAATTCAGCCTCCCCTCATTTATATATATATATAAAAAATTGGCCTCAACTAAAGTTTACTTAAAAGTAAGTGTTCTGGTTTAATGTGGGCCAAAACTGTCATCCTCGGCCAGTAGAGTGAAATGCCAAGGAAACCAGTTAGCAAGAATCTGTAAAATAAACAGATTCAAGATTTTTCTTGAACTCCCATTAAAACCAGCGAGGCAGTAACTGGTCCTGATTAACTCTTAGAAATAGCAGATGGGAGATAAGCAGGTAGCTGTGAGCTGCAACATAATAAACAACTCTGATGGCAAGAAATGTTCCCCGGAAAATGGCCAAATGTGAAAATATTTTTTAGAAAAGGTTATTTCAAAAGATGTTTTGATATCACTTAAAAGAATATTTTGAGGCTCAGTCTGTGTTTTACTGACTGCTTTACTGATTAGCTATAATTTGCCCTCTTTTTCCTCTGGTGAGAACATTTAAGATCTATTCTCTTAGCAAATTTCAAGAATACAATACAGCATTTTTAAAAATATATTTTTATTGATTTCAGAGAGGAAGGGAGAGGGAGAGAGAGATAGAAACATCAATGATGACAGAGAATCTTTGATCGGCTGCCTCCTGCACACCCCACACTGGGGATCGAGCCCTCAACCTGAGCATGTGCATTTGACTGGAATTGAACCCGGGACCCTTCAGTCCGCAGGCCGATGCTCTATCTACTGAGCCAAACTGGCTAGGGCTACAATACAGTATTAATAACTGTAGTCACCATGTTGTTTATTAAAATCTCCAGAACTTATTCATTTGATAACTGAAACTATGTCTTCTGATTGCCTGAGGCCCGCATGCCCCACACTGGGGATCGAGCCTGCAACCCAGACATGTGCCCTGACTGGAAATAGAACCATGACCTCCCAGTTCATATGTTGATGTTCAACCACTGAGCCACCCAGACCGACAGACCGAGCAAGAAGGCACTTTTTTGAAGGATAAGCCACAAGCTTCTTGAGGCACCACTCTTTTTTTTTTTTTTTTTTTTTTAGGGAAAGCTTTTATTTGCAATATTTTGTCACATAATTGTTGTGCTGTTTACCTTCTCTAACACATAAATGTGTTAATTTTAAGCAAATCATAACCCAGTTATGCTTCTTTCCCAATTGCTACTCTGTGAATCATGTTCAGTTATTTGTTCACTGACTGATTTTTTTTTTAAATCTCTATTTTATTAAGGAAGTATCCAGCACATAATATACTGTGAGTTATTCAGTGCAGTGAGTTTATTCGGTAATAAAGCTGTATAGCTGAGAGCAGTTCAAAGATGATTAAGAAATTGCCCTAACCGGTTTGGCTCAGTGGCTAGAGCGTCGGCCTGGGGACTGAAGGGTCCCAGGTTCGATTCCGGTCAAGGGCATGTACCTTGGTTGCGGGCACATCCCCAGTAGGGAGTGTGCAGGAGGCAGCTGATCAATGTTTCTCTCTCATTGATGTTTCTAACTCTCTATCCCTCTCCCTTCCTCTCTGTAAAAAATCAATAAAATATATTTAAAAAAAAGAAATAGTTCCTACCTTCAAGAAACTTGCAATCTGGTAAGGAAAATCATAAATATACACAATAACCTGTAATACAAGGTAGATGATGATAAATGTCATCCAAATGAAGTGATCTCAGCATTCAGAAAAGCGTTCTCCTGAATTTCTTTGAGACTCCTACAGCACAAAATTCTTTATCTCTGACTCAAGCATGAAAAAGTTATTTCCCAGAAGGCATTTTAAAAATAATATCAGATCTTTTAAAAGTAATTTAGCATGAACGACTTTCTCTACTCTCCCTCTCAAAGAACCACAGCTTTCTAATCAATGTGTCAAGATGCAGCATTGGTGAACTCTGCTCAATGTGAGAGCCATTCTGAAATGTGGAAACCAAGGAATCAATGCCAATATTTCTTCAATAACAAAAGGATGGATTAATTACTGAAATAAATAATGTCTCAAAAAACTCAGAAATCATCATCAGTGATAATTCCCTTCATGGCTAAGAAAAAAAATGAATGTCATCAGCTCAGGTGCCTACAAATAGGTATTTAAGTATTAAATAATTATTTGGCATTCCCTGGGATAAGCATAGAGGGAATTCACTGATAAGTAATATATATATGGATGTTGTGAAACAATGAACAAAATGATATACAGCACCAATTTCCCAAAATTTTCCAGCACCTAGCACAGGGCTTGGCTCATTATAAGTGAACAGATGAATGATCACATGGTATTTCTTGTTTTTAGCAAGGTACCTAACATACAGAAGGCACCTGACAAATATTTGTTAAAGGAATGATTGATCAATAACTCTTGCTTTAGGTACTCAACCAAGCTATGGCGCCCAGTCACAGTCACAGTCCTCGGTGCTGATGAATGCTCTTGGGACAATTCCAGCATCTCAGTATTCCAGGTGAAGGCGAGAGTTCACACTTCAGGTCAATGGAGTCATTGAAGTTACCTCTTCTTCACCTGATCAACTCTGACTCATGCTATGAGACTCAATGTGAATGTCAACTTCTCAGAGAGGCTTTCCTTGACCCCCTAGATTAATACATTTCAAAGTCTGGCCCATGACCTTCCTGGTTTATTGGTCAAGGTACAGATTCCTACTAGAACAGATAACCTTGTACACCCATGTTCACATCAGCATTAGTCATAATAGACAAAAGGCAGAAGCAACCCAAGTGTCCAAACAAATGAGTGGAGAAACATAATATGCTATATGTATTCAATGGGATAGCATTCAGCCTCATGGAGGAAGGAACTTATGGTACGGGCTACAACATGGGTGAACATTGTGCTTCTGGGGGGGGGAGGGGTGGAAGAAATGGGAAATGATTACATGGAGTTTTAGATTGGGCAGACGGAAAGTTCTGGAGCTAGAGGCTGCCGATCTTTGCACAACAATGTGATCGTATTAATGCCATTCAGCCATACACTTTAACATGTTAACTATTAAAATAGTAAATATTTTTTATTATCTATACCACAAAATAAAAAAAAAAAATGGGGGCAGATTCCTGGCTTCCACTCTGGCCTATGAAATCAAAACATTGAGAGGAAGAGACAGGGATGCAGTAGGAACCTGCAAGCTCTCCAGGCGACTCTGATAGAAAAAAAAAATTGAGTATACTGATACAGACCACATGCAATTCGCCTTGCTTTATGCCTCTACAGCAACCTACACTTTGCACTTTGTGATCAGCTTGTAATTTGGCCGTAAGCTTCATGAGGGCAGGAACTATGCTGTCTTGTTCAGTGCTGTGTGTCCAGCATCTAGTACAACACCTGGCTCAGAGTGGCACTCAATGTATATTGACTGAGCTACTTTATTTGAACACGAGTCTTATATTCCTGGTTTGTAAACTTAGTGTAATAATGATCTTGGGTGGCCGACATGAAGGTTTGAGGTACACCACACATAAAGAACCTCTTACCGTGTCTGATTGCATAGTAAGAGTTCCATCACCAGAAGCTGCATTATTATTGTTGTTGTTTTTAGGAGGAGGAGGAGAAAGATTATAGTTATTCAGGGTTTACACAAGGAGTTACAAATTCAGATGCCTACGGGTTCTAAGCTGTAATTGCTTCCAGCAGGCTGGTTTTATATTATCCAGTAGGAAGTGATGGGCACTTTGGTGAAATGAACTTGTAAATTCCAAATAAAGCAGGTTACCGCTACCTAGCTCTTGCCTGTTGGTACCACATGGGTACCCAGGCCCAGAGCTACCAGATCTTTTGATTTCCAAGAGAAGATGAACATATGGCTTTTCATCTGACATTTCCCAATTTCTAAAAGTCGCCTAGTTATTTTAAAGGTTTTTAAAGCTCCGTGAAAAGCAAATAAAACACATTTGTCCATGGGGGTTGTGTTTGTATCCCCTGATTCTTCCAAAGGCCCAGTGTATCCCAGATCCCTAGGACCGAACCTCCTTCTACTGAAAAGGGAACTGGAGCCACCCATCTTGAGCTGCTGAACTTTATTTCTGGATTTGGGAGACCATCTAGTTCAAACCAATTAAAATAATTGGGGAAAGGGTGGTGACAGTATCTTCTAATTGACCCGTCGAGAAGATCAGGGTGTGGAGGGTCAGGATAGATGCCCATGGATGCTCACAGTGTTGGCATTACTACCAACCCAAGTGGTAAGACAATAGTGGAAGATCAAGTTTACATTTGTATCTAATTGTTTCCCAGTAGGTTTCATGGTGAACTACTTTCTGCCTGTGCAGTTAGGTTATCAATCTCCACCTAGGAGAACAGAATTATTTCCAACAGCTAGAGGGCTCCAGCAGTCCACCTTTCAGACACAAAGAGATTTGCTAACATAGTTTGAAATTTAAAAATGGATGACTCTTCATTGTCCTCTCTACGTATCAATAGAGGAATGTTACCTCAACATTATTTACTCCATATGCAAAATTACTGATATGCTTTGTCAAAAATTATTTTCTTTTTTTCACTTATTTCTTCCTTACATTAAAATATTTTTCTGTATGTCATGAAGCTGGTTGATTTTATGTTAAAAGTGCTCTTCAAATTATCTAAATTACAAAGTAAATGTCTACTGACGGGTGAATTGCTGAAATGCCTAGTAATCATCTGAAGCATTTAGGTTGTTATATTTTAACTCAATTCTTATCCAGCACATCTTAGAAAAGAGCTATATATTGATCCTGATAGGTAAGAAAAATGACTGCTCACGCCACAGAAATTATATAATTCGACCATTTTAGAACTCAAACAACTTTGCAGCTTTTAGGGGTGCTCAACAAAAGAAGATCTAAGTGGAGCTTCTGAAGTTTTATCCGCTCATCACTCCTGCTATTTTTTTTTCTGACATTTCCACTATCAAGTCACTTAAATGTAATAATTTGGCCTTAATTTCCAGTTTCTCTTTCTTGTGGCCTCCATTCTGCTCTAGGACATGTTTTAAAAGCACTTAGAGGCACTTAATGGACAGATTTAGCAAAATCTCCATCCTGTTTCTACAGCTCAGTCGCATACAAAAGCCAGAATAAACTCTTTCCTCCTTCTGCCTCCAGCCCCTAAAAATATTGATTGTGGTCGAGGAGGGTGGGGGAGGCAGAGGGAGATTTCTCTTGTGTGAAAGCTACACAGAAAAAAAAAAAAATGTTTTTGAATTGGTTCTTTTCAGATGCTAAATGCCCACTTCCTCTTTCTTATCAGCCACTTTACTGTACTACTGGAAATCACAGTACTTAAACAAGCACCCACACATATTTTCAGTTTCCTGAATATCTCAACCATCGCTGTTCCCAAATATACTGACTTCAGAAAAGTAAAAAATGCATTTTATTCCAGACCATTCTTTCTAATTTGCAACCCAAGTGAGTTTAAGGGAAATGCAATCCACATGTTTCTGGCCATTTCTACTCAAATACATTCATCTCAAGGGTCCTCCTCCCCCCCTTTTTTTTTCTTTATGAAAGTGATTTGATGTCTATGAAGCTTTTAAAAATAAATCTTGGCCCCCTTCTGCTGCTTCTTTTTTTAAAAAGAGAGGAAGTTTCTTTGGATAAGATTAAATTAATATAAATCCTTTAGGGTTTGACTTTGGCCTCATATTTAAAAGTCATTTTGGTTAGGGAAAGTTCCAAACTGATTTCTAAATGATCAAATCATCTAGTCCAGTGGCTCTCAACCTTCCTAATGCCGCGACCCTTTAATACAGTTCCTCATGTTGTGGTGACCCCCAATTTCATTGTTACAAATTGAACATAATTAAAGCATAGTGATTAATCACAAAAACAATATGTAATTATATATGTGTTTTCTGATGGTCTTAGGCGACCCCTGTGAAAGGGTCGTTCGACCCCCAAAGAAGTCGAGACCCACAAGTTGAGAACCGCTGATCTAGTCCCTCATCTTTTTATTTTGTTATCATGCCTTTATTACATCGTTTCAGATCCTTTTTATTGTAAATCAGCCATTCACCCAGCTTATATTTCAAGTGCCAGGCCCTGTGCTCCGTCCTGGGGTACAGCAAGAACACCGCAGACGTGTTCCCTGCCCTTATGGAGCTTGGAATTTGGAGGAAAGAGATGTTAAACAAAGGATTACAAAGCTGATGGGAGAAGGCCAGGGGCTAGCAGAGAAGCCTTCCCGTAGCGCCCTACAAGCCAAGACCTTCAACCAGACAAAACAGGGGCTAAGTCAAAAGGCAGGTTAAGACACCAGCAAGGGCAAAGCTCTGAGAACAGAAAGTCAATATGTCTAGAGCTTAGGAAAGTGAGGAGTAGGTGCAAAACGAAACGAGGCTGGGACAGACCCCCGGGACCCTGTTTCCTGTCTGTCCCTTAGCATTCATGGCACAGTCAGGGCCACTAATAGGAACAAAACAGGATTGTCCCAGGCGGACACATCTCCCAGCCCAGCCCTCCGTGAGCTTTTCACCTGAGTGGCACCAGCCAGGTAGAGCAAGACAAAGGCTCAAAGGGTGAGGGCACCTCCTCTGAAATCCATCCCATAGATAGAAACAAATATATATTCATACAGGGCGCCCCCAAAAATGTATACATACTTTACCAGCAGCTGATAGCTCAGTTGATGTTTCTTTCTTTTCAGAATTAACCCATTGGAGTTAATAATGACAGTCAAAGTATGTATACATTTTTTAGGACACCCTGTATACACATGAATACGTACATGTATGAATACGTATTTATATATGAATACATACATGCGAATACACATTTACGTATGAATATATATTTATATATAAATACATATTTATTTTTATATGTGCACATATATATGAATGTGTATATGTCTTTCACATTTTATTACCTTTTGAGTGAGCCCCTCTCCCTCGCCACTGTTGCTGCCTGGGGTTTAGGCTTCTTTTTCATCACACCCCTAGACTTTGAAATCATCTCTTCTTAAGTCTCCAGGCCTCCAGCCTCTCCTCTTTCCATCTCCAAACAGCTGCCAGGATTAATCCTCCCCATCCAACAGCCACCTATGGCACCAGCACTATATCATCCAGCCACACAGCCTTTCCTCCATCACCTCTCAATCTGTGCCTTGAAACACTGGGTCAATGGGATGCTGATGGGATTTAGCCCTCAGACAGTTAAATATGTTGAAGTTCTAATCCCCAGTGCCTTAGAATACGCTTTTATTTGAAACTAGGGTCTCTATGAGGTAATCAGATTAAAATGGGGTCATTAGGGTGGGCCCTAATCCAATATGATTCATATCCTTATAGGAAGGGGAAATTTGCACACAAAGACACATACACAAGGAGAATGCCATGTGAACATGAAGGCAGGGATTTGGAGTGGTGGCTCTACCAGCCAAGGAATGCCACGGTTGGCCAGCAAACCATTAGAAGAAAGATAGAAGCATGGAACAGATTCTCCCTCAGAGCCTCAGAAGGAAACAATCTTGCTAAAAACTCAATATTGGACTTTTAGACCCCAGAACTGTGAGACAATAAATTTCTATTGTTAAACTCGTCCAGTTTATGATACTGTGTTATGGGGATCCTAGGAAACTATTATAAAGTTAAACAGTGCAAGAGTTGCAGAGTTTTTAATATGCTAATGAAGACCCTGCATCTCCAAGAAGGGATGGAGTATCTCAAACATATAACAGCAAAACCACTTTTCCCCAGTGTATTCCATGAGGATCAGTATTCTGAAGAATGCATTTTGGAAAATGCTGACCTCGTACTTTGAACTTAGCTAAGGGTTAAGGAGGAGGCTATGCGGTGAGTGAATGAGTAAACAAGTCCACACAGAGTTGTAACTGACAGCCATGTAACATTCCTGGGACATCCTCCTCCAGAAAGTGAATCTATAATTGGTAGAATTTTAGGCCTCATGGAAAGTTGACTGGCACAGAGTAAGCCTTTGGGGTGACAAGTTGCTCCTTTTTTTTGTCTCTAAGTATCACCTTGACACAGGACCAACTTTATAATTTGCAGGGCTCAATGCCAAAACGAAAATTTGGGATCCTTTGTTCATAAACTATTTAGAATTTCAAAATAGTGACAGAGCATGAAACCAGGCCCAGAGCCCTTCTAAGCATGGGGTCCTATGTGCCTCCATAAGTCTCATGCTCATGAAGCCACTTGTGCCTTGATCGGTCCAACAGAGTCCTTTACAATGCTATGCTGCTGTCTGTTCATTTCATGAATCACATTTAGAATGTTTCCATGTTGGAGGTCCCCAAGACCACCCCCACATTGAACGCAGCACCTAGTGTATTCACAGCTATGATTCATTACAGTGAGAAGAGACAAAGCAAGATCAGAAAGGGAAAAGGCACGTGGTGCAAAGTCCAAAGGAAAGCAGGCGTGAGCGCCAAGAGTCCCCTCCCTGAGGAGCCATATAGGACCTGCGTAAGTGAAATATTGTCTACTAGGGAAGCTCATTTGAGACTCAGTACCCAAAGTTTCTATTGGGGGCTGGTCACATAAGTCACCCTCTTCCTAGTGTGAAGCAAAATTCTAGACTCCCAGAAGAAAACCGAGTGTTTAACACAGACCATATTGCTTTCACAAACCGTTTAGGTACCATGAGCCATGCTTATTAGGAAATGATGGGAACCTCCTCAAATCCAAGTTCCCAGACTCCAGCCAGGGCCAATCTTGTAAGCAGACCTTTCCAAGGATAACAATTTCAGGCTGGCTGTGTTAACTCATTTCTGCACAGTTCCAAAGGTGTGTTTTCTAAAAAGTATTAGATTTTGCTGATAAGTGTTTACACTAACAGGGAATAGTGAATTCAAGTGCAAATGAGCTTCTCTGAACACTCTCTCCAACTCATGCTGAGTGGACTCACTTGTCAAGGAATTCAGATTTTTTTTTTCTGTCCAGAACTTGAAGAGGATTCCTCCCAGAAGCTTATGAAAGGTGGCACACAGTCTTAGCCATCTGGTGCAGAAACCTTCTATCTCTCAACTTGCTTAGACATGAGGTGAAAGTGAGAGTTTATCATACCTTTTTTAAAAAGTTTACATTCAAGCATTTGAGTACTATTAGACATGGCTGAGGTCCTCCCTTTGCACACCCACCCCAAACCTGACCAGTTTCCAGAAGTTAGACTCTTTTTAAAAAAAATTATATTTTTATTTATTTCAGAGAGGAAGGGAGAGGGAGAGAGAGACAGAAATATCAGTGATGAGAGAGAATCATTGATTGGCTGCTTCCTGCATGCCCCCTAAAGGGAATCGTGCAACCTGGGCAATGTGCCCTGACTGGGAATGGAACCGTGACCTCCTGGTTCATAGGTCAATGCTCAATCACTGAGCCACATCAGCCAGGTAAGAAATTAGACTCTTTTGGGGAGCTCATTGCTCATCTACTTTAGGACACCATGTCAGGGATTCAAGAAGACCCCCCCTTTTTTTTCCAACCAAGGAACCACAAACCTGATCATACTAAAGTGAAATTGACCAAAAACACTTCTGAGCTAACTCTCCTAAGGATGTTGATGTTTTGACAGGGGTCATTAATTATATTGAAGCTTCAAAGATGGGTCCACAGTTACCCATCAGCAAGGTAGGGAATCATTTTGCTAGGACAAGGAGCTGTCCTGTAGATCCTGAGTGGACATTCCACTCGCTGTGGGATTGGTAGTATTTAACAAAAGTCTCTGTTTTTTTCTTTGAAAGGCTGAGTTGACTTGACATTCTTAATCACGTCTTAGTTTTCACAGTAATTACAGACAGAATAACTCAGGTTAAGTCATCTATCCCCTAATATTTTGGAGAGGCATGTAGGGGATGGGGTCTGGGGTGACTCTCCAAATTATCTAAACTTCTCTTTATCCAGATTGTGTTTGGTCTTGATCAATCTATATGAGGTTACTACCTTCCTATTTCATAAATGGAGCAATTAGAATATTCACCAATTGTTTTAAAGGATAAATTAATATTTACAACTTGTCAAGCCCATGTGCTAGGGGATGTAGAATATAAAAGTTGGTTTTTTGCACTTCAGAATATCATGAATCTTCAATAGACGGTGTGACATATGAGAAGGGACACTAGAGTTAGAATTGTCTCCTTGACTAGGAAGGCAGGTGGCCTTGGGCAAGTCACTAGATAGTTTTGAGCTTCAGTTTGCTCAACTGCTCAATGGAGAAAATAACTCCTCTCCTTCATTACAGAGTAGGTATAAGGATCAAATTACGTAACTTAATTCATATGGAAGAGGTTGAAAAGCTATACGTTGAATGAGTGTGTGTGTGCATGCTTAAAAAATAAGGGAAAGTGACTGCATTTAAGAAAACCTGCACGTTTAACAAATGATGGCAGTAACCCAGCCCCATTATGGGGAGCAGTTACTGTCATTGTCTGCATCGCTGATGGCACAATTAACTTAATTAACACCTACCTCTGTGGCAGGTCTGCTGAAATAACACTTTTCCCTTTCACGTGCCCCTGCCTTGCCAGCAAGGCATCTCCAAGTCATGCGTCTTCCAAGTAGGGAGGCCAGCGTGTTAAATGGCTTTGAGTTGGTTTGCAGAAAACAGAATTCCAGAACATCCACATGGTTAGCAGCTCACACCACCTAGAGAAATATGAGAGGGCTCATCAAAACCTTGCAGAATATGGCAGGGACCAGTGCATCCTCAAGGGGAGGTATGTCTGAGTGGAATGGCTGTCAGCCCATACCTAAGAAAGCCATTCTCACCAAATCCTGAATGGCTTCCCCCAAGGAGAGCATCCCATGCAGCACAAGGTTCTAACAAAGGAGCCTTTGGTCTGTCAAGGTGGTAATAAAATAAGGGTTTTCCATCAATGAGAATGAGTCTGTGTCTGATAGGAGTCTGTGGATGGGGCACTTTGCCGTAGCAGGACCTCTGCTGATTGCTTTGATTGGACGTTATACAGAACTGGAATGTAGAGACCGGGGAGAAAGGGACATGCCGCTTCCATTTTGGGTGTCTTTAATTTCATTCCAGATCTTCAGAGTAATTGGAAATATCTTGGGAATGTTCCTGCTTCTCTATTAATTTCTCTTTTCCCTTTCTCTCAATTCCATGGACCCCTTTATTTTCTACCTATCTCTTCTGATTCGGTAGAGCCTTATTTTTATTTCCATTCATGTTGACAATTCCTCTTACACTTCCTTACAATATTATTTGATTATATCAGATATACCACTCATCAATGAGATTATACTTTCCTTCAGAGCCAACTTTCTTCTGTATTTCCCACGGCGACTTAGCAGAGGGGCTGGTCCATGATAGAGTCTCAGTAAATTGTTGAATTGAATTTATTTTTCATTCTTTCTCTTCTTTCATTAGAAAGTGGATATCATAGTTCCACCAGATCAGCTGCATGTATTGGAGACCCAGTGTAACACTGGCTTAAATAAGACAAGTTTATTTGTCTTGCACATCATAGTATGAAGGTGGAAGGTCCAAGGTGGACAGACAGCTTTGCTCCAGGAGGTCATCTTGGGACTCAGGTCCCTCCTATCTTGTCACTCTGTCATCTCTAGTTGTTATTCTCACCTTCCTGGTCAAATGCAGCGCATAAAGCATCAGGATGGAGGACACAGGAAAAGTATAGAGTAGGGGCTCCCATCAGAGATTCTTCACATCATTTCTGTGACATCTCATTCATCAGATCCTGGCCACATGACCACAACGGACTTCAGTGGAAGCTGTGACGGTTAATCTTTATTCTGAGCGGCCAGATGTCTAAATAAAAATCAGAGTATTCCTATTACAGAGCAGTGGCTTTTCAAAGATTTTAACCATGATTCACAATAAGAAAGACATTTTATATGACAATCCAATTCAGGCTCCATACGCATATAGAAATTTAAAAGATTTTTTTTTTAAAAAAACAATACTTTGTGTAATGCATTTTCACGCTTTTAGATTTTGTAAAATGAATGTTGTTTATGACTAACAAATGGAGCATGTTCTGCAGTTTGAAAGGCACTACTATGGAAGTATGAGAGAGACATGCAGGAGGCAATAGGCGTCTCCACCATTGAGAAGGAAGCTTGCAGGTCTGACCCTAGGCAAGATCTTTAACCTACATTCTTCGTACTGTACGTTACAGTACTAGCTACTGGGTAGGTGCGAAAGGAAATCAATCAACCAAAGCAACCTGTCCATGAATCAGTCAAGCAGTTAATGAAATCTTAGTGAAGACAGGCAAATCGCTACTGACACTTGAGACAAGATATTGAAGGCTAGAGGGACCTTTCACCAAGAGATACTCTAACAATGGGAAAAGGAGAAATCTTTTTGTCTCTTAATATATATCTATCACTCACACAAATATCTGTCCTATTGATCCTTCTGTATTTAAAGCTTAACAGGTAATTCAGATCAAAACCAAATTGAGCTCATTTTAATTCTTTGTCGTGGCCTCAACTTTATGAACTGTGTCAAGGGCAGCCTCACATATTCGTTATGACAGTGTATCTCCTAGGCTGTTCTAATTCACTTTTGTGCAAGTGTAATCTATAGAACAGATCTGTCATTCCGTCTACACTTCAAATTCGAGGAAAACTTCATATCGCGTGATGTTTTTCCCTTGACAGTTTCAACGGACTCTTGTCAGTTTTTTGACAGGGGAAAATATAACCAACCACTCGAAGAACATTACACTGCTTTGGCTTTCAGAGCAACAGTCTTGGATGAGATTGAAATGACTTTTAAATGATGTCACAAATAAATGCTTTCACGCAGGCCCCAGAGGCTTTGTGTTACAAGCACTGTTGGCTTAATTAGTTCTGGTGGGGACATCATCATCGGCCACAAGCTGATTGTGTTAGTGGGCTCATACCACAGCACTTCCGGAGGTTTTGGTTTGGGTGAAGAGTGCATTTGCGTGGCATTGGCTGGAAGACGCCTGGGTTAGTGGCAGGGGAAGGACACATGGCATTACAGAGCCTTCCATTGTTGCAGCCGGGGCCTCTGAGCTGCTCACTTCTACATGTTTGGTTGCCTTTGCTGCTTCCCTGCTTGATCGCTGCTGGGAGAAGTCCCCTCCCACCCCTTCAGACCTAAAGAGCATCAGTAGAAGTCAGAAGTTTTCACTGTCTTAAAGGCGGCTAAAAGGCTTCTGAAGGAATGAGTCAGTGTTTTCCATCTTGTTTTCATTCTGCGTCCCAAAGCTCATCCGGACCAGCATCTGTGATCTGTGTTTGCTGGAGAGAGAGAGAGAGAGAGAGAGAGAGAGAGAGAGAGGCTAATTACTGGACAAAGCTGGGGAGTAAGCTTCCCTCTTGCCCTTATGAAGAAAGAGTCCCTCTGGAACAGGGTTTAGGGCTTATTAGGAGAGTGGTGGAGAGGAAAGATGTTTCCTTAGTGTAGCCGCCCTCCATCCTTTCTGGATACAGAGGACTGAAATGTACAGGGCTTTTAATCCAGCACCTTTGGCAATCACTAGGAAAGCCGTGTAAGGCCCCTGAAGATGGGGTATACTTTGCTATATATCTCAGCAATAAGACGTGACAGGCACTTTATTTCATCAGGGCTGCACACCTTGAATGCATTTTGTGGCATAAGGCCAACGCACGAATGACTTCAATGCTCCCGAAATGCAATAGTCTTCCACAGATGCATTAGAATCCTTTGCATGGGCTTATGGGTACCAAGAAATGAGAATTACTCGAAAACTAAGGAAGGAAGAGAGGTTTCCTAAGATAAGTTCCTAGGGGTCAGGTACCTTGATAGCCAATAAGAAGCTGCCATTTTCAAATAATGTTCAAAGACACATCTTAATGTAGTCATCTTGGACCAGGGCTCTGGACTCTGAGAGCAACCGGCTCTTCCTGTATCGCCAAAGGGCAAGTCTGTGTCAGCACACAGGCTCTTCCCTAGCCTTCCGGGTTTGGATGGTTACTATTTTCTTCAAAGATTCTCCTAAGCCTTGTGTGTTTACAAAAATAATAATAATAATAATAATAATAATAATAATAATAATAAATTAACACTCTTGGGTCAAATTAGGCTTTAAAAAATTGCCTTTGAGGATGAAGGCTCCAGAGTAGTTGTAACCTGGCCCTTCTCAGTCCTTTCCTCCCAGAGAGAGGCACGTTGCTGGATGATTAGAGAACCTCAGGTGGGAATGTCACTCTGCCTCTGGCTTTATGCCTTAAAACATGACCTAAGGCAAGCGATCATTTCCCAGAAATGAAATATGTCATATGCTCCTATTAAAGTGAACCAGTGAGAGAGCATTCTATTACAATAATGGGTTTTGTTTAAAAAAATGTAAATGTCAAGTCCCCAAAGGAATAATACATATTTGATAGTACTATTGGAACTGGGATACCAGTAATTGCATGAGGTACTTATATTTAGTCTTGTTTCTATAGCAGAGAGGATTGATGTAAACCTTTCAGTTGAATTATTGTGTCAGAGGAAAATGAGAAACATCATCACTCATTATCCAGGCAATCCATATACATTTATTGGGGTGACTGTGGATCAGTCATCGGTCTAAATGCTGTGGATTCAAGAAAAAGAAAGAACATTTCCTGCCTTCAAGGAACTCACATTCCAGTTGAAGAGACAGATAGAGCAAGTAGCTGCAATGCAGTGTGACAACAGCTGTAATGAAGATTCCAATGGGGCCTTGAGAGCCCAATGCAGAGAACTATCCTTTCTGACCGAAGGAGTCTCTCCTTTCCTTCGTGGCTCATTCGAGCTCAGCTGGATCTTCAAATATCAGGATGAAGGGCACAGTAGGCAGATGGAACAGCATGAGCAAAGAAGTAGCAGCAGGGAAGAAAAGCAGTGCACTTTTAGGTAATAGTGAGTGGTTTTGTATAGCTACAGGCTTGTCAAACTGTCTGATGTCAAATACTTTGATGAACTAGTTTGCGTTAGAAACTTGAGTGATTGTTGAGCAGTATAATTTTGCAAAATGAATGTATTTTACATTATAGTTATAGGGCCAAGGCAATGAAAGCAGGAGACGAAATATCGTGTGGAATAAAACTGTCATTCTCACCATGACTCATCTGTTAACTTATGGAAATACACTTACATCAAGAAGTGCAAGAAAATTGCTCACTTCACATGCTTACGGGTGGATTGAACCTAATTTGGTAGCATTAAAACCAATTTCCCACTGAGAAAACATGTCACAGAAGATGGCATGGATTTTTATGATTATTAATAGTTTTTGATATTCCAACATCACCTTTTATCCTGAGATCAATCTCATGCACCTGGGAACAGATAAGCTCTGAGGAAACAGAGATAATCTTAGCACAGTAAGTTACACTGCATGTCTATCTTCCATGTTCCAGTCCTCCACCTTTAGAACATAGTGGATGTAGTCGTAAAGCAGTGATTTTTTGTTGTTGTTGTTAGCTCCTACTATAAGGATTCTTAGGGTAGAGTACGGGCCATGTTTTGTTGTTGTTTTTTTAACATTTAATATATATATATATCTTTATTGATTTCAGAGAGGGAGAGAGAGAGAGAGAGACATCAATGAGAGAGCCTCATTGATCAGGTGTTTCCTCTACGCCCTCTACTGGGGATGGAACCCACAAGCTGGGCATGTGCCCTGCGGGGGAATCCAACCATGAACTCCTAGTTCATAGGTCAATGCTCCACCACTGGCCGGGATGTTGTTGTTTTTTGTGCACAGCTCTGCTCAGGGGGTAGAAATCTCCTGCGATGATGGACATGTTCTACGGACATACTGGTTGTGCTATCCAGTATGGTGGCCACTAGATACATGTGGCTATTGAGCACTTGAAACTCAGCGAGTGCTAGTGAGAAGCCACATTTCTCTTTTCTTTATTTGAATTAATTTTATTGAAATAGCCACCTGGCTGGTGACACTGTTACAATGGCTGATGATTTATTTTTTAAAAATTGAAAAAGTTTTCCAAAAAAAAAAAAAGCTCTGTGTTCACCATCAGTTAGAATGTAATGAGGATTAAAAAAAAGAATGTAATGAGGATTATTGTGTGTGAATGGTTCTGAAATACTTTTGAAACTATAAATATTTTAAAAAGAAGTCTCAGATTTTACATTCGGAGAACTTTTATTCCACCCTCTTAAATGTTGATTTAAAAGATGCCTGTGGAATATGATGGTAACACAAAGTCATTTCTAAACAAAGAGCACAAAAAGTGTGGTTGATGTCCTTAAATGAAATTTAATTCCATTAAATCATGTGTTCAGCAATGACAGACACTCATCCATCCACTGAAAACTGGGATTCCAATTCCTGATTTTCCAAAGGAGGATGTTCACCTCCACTTATAAATTGGGATTTCTCTGGTTTGTGTGTGAAAATTTGGGAATAAGCTTACTTAAGGTTGCAAGATTTAATGACGTTCCCGCTCAGTCCACCCTGTAACTTAGACTGTTAGCACCGCAGGGGAAAGAGAAGTTAAGTAGCCCCTGGTCTGAACCATCTGTCCAGAAAATGTGGCATATGTCTGCTTTGTTTACTCAAAACCAAGTGTCAACTGATACACTGAAAGAAAAATCCACGTATGGTGCAACTGTGTGTGTGTGTGGGGGGCGGGTGCTGGATGAGGAAATCAATCTCATTCCTGCCGCAGAGGAACGCGTGCGCGAGAGCATAGACCCTGGGGACGCCCGGGGGTTGGGGGGCGCGCACTGAGACGCACACCCCTTCCCAACAACGCACTGCACGCACTGGAGCCGCTGCCGCAGCTGAGGGGCGCGCCTGGCTGACGAGTAGTTGAATGGAGAGCGAAGCGTCCCTCCCCTCTCCTCCTCCTCTTCTCCCCGCCCTTACACCCTGGCCTCAAACTTCAACCAAAGCCCTTGCCCTTTTCAATTAACCCCCCTCCATCAAAATGAGCGCTTCTTTTCTCTCCTCCGCAGCCCATTGTCTGGTGTGATGGGTTTGCAGATTTGACAGCTGGCTCTCCCAGACTTAATTCAAACTGGGTTTCCCAGAGATATGAACTTGGACATCACCAAGGATCTCCAACACTAGCCCTGAGCGTCATGACCGCCATCCACCACTGTAGGCTGTTCCCCAGACCCCCTGTCTAGACCTAATGTAGATTTCGGTGCCCCTGGAGCCCCTGAGCATGCGGGGAGGGGAGCATGCGTACAGGGGGGACTGGGGGGGCGGCAGCAGCTAGACTGAGAGACAGTGGTCCCAGGGATTGGGGTGAAGGGTTGGGCTGTTAAATTAATTATTTTAACATTTACTCTTGAAACAGCCAAAATGGAAGTCCGCTTATAAATTTCCCAAAGCCAGGTCCGAGGTGGTTTAAAAGGCACTGGGTTCCGCTTTGTCTCCTTGTTCAAGCTCCAGGACAGAGGGAGAGAGGCTGTGTGCGCCTGTGTGAGTGTGAGTGTGAGTGTGTGCGCGTGGGCCTGCATGAGTGGGTGGGTGCACGCAGCCATCCCGGCTCGGAGGGCCTGGGTCTGAGTGTGTCCTTAACGCGCCAAGTCTTGGGTCACAGCCGCGAGTGACGTGGGGGAAAACTTTGTGTCGGGAAGAAAGGTCTGGTTTGATTGCAGTGGGGCGTAAGAGTCCTCGGGCACGATGCCCTTTGTGTGCGTGTGTGTGTATGTGTGTGTGTGTGTGTGTGTGTGAGAGAGAGAGAGAGAGAGAGAGAGAGAGAGAGAGAGAGAGGAGAGAAAGAGCTCGCTCGCAGCCGGCTGGCTGCATAGCGCTGTGTGCTCTGAGCGCGCGTGCTGGGTCGGTCCCCGGGTCCCACCGCAAGCGAGTGTGTTCTTCTGCGGCGTCCCTGCGGGCGAGTATCTGAGGGGGTGACGGTCGGAGGGAGCAGGAGCAGGCCGGGGGGCCCCTGGCAAATAAATCTGGTTTCCGAAGCTGCTATCCACCGAGCAGCTCCCAGGAACCGCTGAGATCCCTAGCCAGCATCCGAGCCCTAGGGGGCTCTGCTCGGAAACCGTTCTGGCCCCACTAGATCCTCTGAGATCCCGGAGATGACCGCATCTTTCTTCCTAACGCAGACCCGTGAGCCCGGAAAGGGGCGGAGGGGGCGGGGACACCCCTTGAAATAAATAAACTGGTTCCTTGCTGCAGCTGGACACGGTCCGTTGAGTCCAGGTTGGTGGCATTTGGAGAGTTTTCTCATTCTGTCAATTTGGGGACCTATCGCTGCCCCCCCACCCCTCTCCCCCTCTGGCAGGCGTTCCTCAACTTTGG
>NW_005366873.1:270019-270328 GCF_000412655.1 Myotis brandtii
GAGCTGCGACTCCAGGCCGGCTCCGCGCTGGGAAAGTAACGTTCTTTCTTTATTGGCTTGCGTTCAGCCACAGACATCCCCTTGGACTTTGGGAGCCGCGTCCGACCTCTCCAGCCCCTCCTCTGTGGGTGCGGGAGGCTCCCCGGAATACACGCACACGCACCCCCGCGCCCCCTCCTGGCGCCCAGACACGGGTAGGGTGGGGGGTGGGGGCTCAGCCGGGCTCCGGAAAGTCCTCCCAGGCGGGAGCGGAGGAGGGCAGCGGGGCAGGCGGCGGCTCCGGAGAGAGCTCTGGGCTCATTTCAAAGC
>NW_005366873.1:270582-270804 GCF_000412655.1 Myotis brandtii
CCGCTTTGGGGAAGGGGATCCCGAATCTTCAGCACCTCAGGCTGGGGAGGCGGTGTCGACGCGCACTGGCCCGCAGCTTCTCGTGCTTGGTTCTGCTTTTCGGTGGTTTTCAATGACCTGGCCTGGCGGGACTGAAGGGGTGCTCTCCAGCCCGGGACCCGGCACCCCGTGATGGACGGTCCCGGGGAGCGCACAGGGGTGCGGCGGGCAGGTGGGGTGGAG
>NW_005366873.1:271385-276717 GCF_000412655.1 Myotis brandtii
GCTGCTGTGGGCAGAGGTGAGCGGCGGGGACCGCCTGGACTGCGTGAAAGCCAGCGACCAGTGCCTGAAGGAGCAGAGCTGCAGCACCAAGTACCGCACGCTGAGGCAGTGCGTGGCGGGCAAGGAGACCAACTTCAGCCTGACATCCGGCCTGGAGGCCAAGGACGAGTGCCGCAGCGCCATGGAGGCCCTCAAGCAGAAGTCGCTCTACAGCTGCCGCTGCAAGCGCGGCATGAAGAAGGAGAAGAACTGCCTGCGCATCTACTGGAGCATGTACCAGAGCCTGCAGGGTACGCGCCACCATCCCGGCCTCCCCCCACCACCCAGGCCCGCGGGCCCCTCACCAGGTCGGGCTGACCTCATCCTCCACTCCCTTCTCCCAGCTGCAGAGTGAGGACCGCTCATTGGCCCCCAGGGACTGCAGCAGCTGGTGTTTGCTGCCTGCCCAGCTGTATTGTTGGGGCCTGGTCGTTGGAAAACCCATTATGGGTGAGGGGGACACCCCGGGACCCCCCTGACCTCTTTGAAATCTGGTCAGAGCTTTGAGTAGGAGGGACCCCATTAAAGGCCACCCAAGGGACGGCCACTTCTCTGTAAGGAGAGTTGGCTTCACAGAATAATTATTCAGACTTGCCCTGCGTCCTCCCTGGAGTTTCCCCCTTTATTCTGTCCTTCTGTCTATTCTGACATAAGAGAAAAGAATTAAGTGTTAAAGGTCCAGTAACATCTCTTCTATCTTTACCCTCCCCCTCCCCCCCTTCAAACTGATCAAAGGCTTTGATGTGGGAAAAACCATTTGTCATCTTAGATTAGCTGAGTCTTGAACCAGCTGGTGTGGTTCAACCTCGGTTAACATGGATGTGGCTCAGAGAGGGCAAGGCCCACAGACATCCACTTTGATCGATGCGGCTGTGTTTGTAAATCTAACGCAGACATCCAGTGCGCTCATTCTCCACCGAGACTTCACATCCGAAATTTGTGATAAACGGAATTGACCTATCAGCTACCACTTCCCTCCAGAACCTACTGATGAAAACCTGTTTCAAAGACCGACTGTTTAGTAGCTAGGGTACCCGCTTTCTGACCACACGCCATGTTTCTGGAGCAAAGGAATGAATGGGGGGCCTCCTTTGGGTCACCTTTCTTCCATTGGCTCCTGGAGGCGAGCGCGGCACGTGATATCACTGGTGTCTTCCTCTCTGATTTCATTCCTTTGCAGAAGTGGGAGAGAGTTCTGGCAAAGTCAGGCTGGGTTGCTCTTCAGTGTTTTCATGGCACTCTGGGGAGAGAGAGCAAGGACAACAAAGGCAGAGGGAATGAAAAAAAAAACCAAACAACCAGAGCCAAATAGAGGCATGTGAAGTCTTTGAAAGTTTCAGCATCTTTTTGTTACACAATCATAACATAATTAGAATTCAGATTCAGTAACAAAAACTGCCTGGAATATGTCTGTGTTCCAGATCTGAGCCCAATCTTCCTGTTGTTTTTAGGAAATGATCTGCTCGAAGATTCCCCCTATGAACCAGTCAACAGCAGATTGTCTGATATATTCCGGGTGGTCCCCTTCATACCTGGTAAGCAGATTTATACTTCTACTCTGGGGCCCTGGCCTGTGTGAGATGCACTGGCTTGCATTCTCTTTGGCTCTCAAACGGCGTATGAGGAGGTAGTTGAATGGCGCAGTGTTTCTGGGAAATTAGAAATAGGATGATGATAATGAAGAGGCAGAATGACTAGACATGATTGTATGGCTTGAAAGTCATTCTAAATGAAGTAATGTGGTGTGGTGGTTTGGAAGAGGTTGGAGGGAGGTGACTTGGTTGAATTTCCCCCCCCCCGCCCCCCCTCCCCCCCACACACACACACTAAAATACGACTGGCCAGCTCTTGCAAAGGGAGTGCGGGTTCTGTCTGTAGGTGGCAATAGTATTCTCTTCTTTATGTATCAGACCCAGTGCTTCCCTGAAATGGGATCTGTTTAAATGATGCCACTTACTTTATGAGATGTCTGAAGATCATCTGAGATTGTTGAAGAATTTTGGATTTATTCATTTGTCTGCCTTTGCTTTAAAAGATTAAGCTCCGCCATTTGTTAACAGTTCTTTTGTCTCGAATTGTTCCTGAGCCAGTGTGTGTGCATATGTAAGATACTGTATTACTGCCCCGGTGGCCCTTTACAGATTAGCCTTGCTTCCCAGGGCTTGTTTTGTCTGTCCTTGCAATTCTACGTTTGGCTTGGAAATCAACCTAGATTTAGAATTAAGTTGTTATAACATTTGCATTCAGACAACCGCATAAATAATGAGCGAGGCAGTCATCTCTCTTCATGATGCACAGACTTCTGTCTGATGTTGTCTTTATTTGTTTACAGTGAAGGCATTTTCTCAAGTATATATAGAGCCATCACAAATGATATGTTTTCAGTGGTTATGCACGGTGGTTAATGTTGAATTTGATTCTATGAGATGCTGGTTTGTTACTGGTGAGAGTGTTCTGGTGTTCTATGCTTTATGTTTCCTTACAGAAAGCCATAGAACCACGGGAGTGTGTAAATATTGAGCTTGTGTGTGGGTGTACTGGAGATATGTTTACTCATTCACAAACATCCACAGAGCACCTACTATGTCCTAGCCATTGGGGTTTTGGCAGGGAGCCAGACAGATGTTGTCCCTGCCTTCATGAATCTTAGAGGCAGCCAGCAACTGACATTTATCAAGCCCTTATACTATGTCAGGCACTGTTAAAATCTTCACATCATTAACTTATGTCATCATCATCAAGTGTTTCTTAGGTACTCTTGTTTCCATTTCAGAGATGAGGTGGTTGAGGCAGAATGAAGTTAGGAAACTCAGTCCAAGAATCACAAAGCTCCTAAGTGGAGGAACCAGAATTTAAACCCCGATTTGTTTGGTTCCAACATTGTGTAAAGTCTGCCCCTGGCTACTCAGTGTGTGGGCCTCAGAACAGCCCCAGAGAGTCACCTGGGAGGTGGTTAGGAGTGTGGAATCTCGGGCTCTGTCCCAGGTCTACTGAATCCGAATTTGCATTTCAAGAAGATCTCTGGGCTCAGTGCTTCATGTGCTCATGAATCTTTCGAAGCACTCCTCTACATTATTCTGTCTGTCCTTTGGTTTAGAGGAAAAGTGTGTGTGTGTGTGTGTGTGTGTGTGTGTGTGTGTGTGTGTGTGTGTTTTGGGATAAGATATATGGGTACAAGTTTAGTATCAGGCATTCATACATTATCCTGGAGAATGCTGAAAATTTTCACTCTAAATCCCTACTAATGCTGTCTGTCCCCTTGGCCCAGCCGGGACAGGTGTTTGTGACCATCTGGGCTCTTATGGGATCAGGTCTGTAGGAACTAGGATGGGGTGTGGTAGATGGGATACCAGAAGTGAACTTGGCTGTCCTAGTGCTTTTTTTGTTTTGTTTTGTTAATCCTCCCCTAAGGGTAGTTTTCCCATTGATTTTTTTTTTTTAGAGAGTAGAAGGGAAGGAGGGGCGGAAGGGGGGAGAGAGAGAGAGAGAGAGAGAGAGAGAGAGAGAGAGAGAGAAAGAGACATGGATGTGAGAGAGACATTGCCTCCTGCAGGTGCCCTGACCTGGGGCTCGGGTTTGAACCTGTACCTCAGGTATGTGCCCTTGACTGGGAATTGAACCCGTGACTCTTCAGTGTACAGACTGACACTGTAACCACTGAGCAACACAAACCCTGACCTGGGGCTCGGGTTTGAACCTGTACCTCAGGTATGTGCCCTTGACTGGGAATTGAACCCGTGACTCTTCAGTGCACAGGCTGACACTGTATCCACTGAGCAACACAAACCAGAGCCTTCCTAGTGCTTTTGAAGGGCAGTGCCTTTTGCCTGCTGTCTACCCCATGGATATGTTACCTCTCCGTCTTTGTACTGATGCCTGGAAGGATATGGACCTTCCCATGGACAGTGAGAGGAAAGAAGGGGGTGAAGAGGAAGGGCCATTGGGTTATAATTTCAGAACTGCTATGGGACTTTAACAGACTTATTTTCCCTCACTGCATCTCTCTTCTCTTGGTATAATGAGGCCATAGGAGTGAATAATGTCCAGTCCTAACAGTCCATGATTCTGAGGGAAGATCAAGGCCACTTCTAGAATGTCTCCACTGTGCTCTTGCATTGTCTTTTCAGTCCTTGTCTTCATGACTCACTCCAAGTGGCTGGGTCATTCTCAGATACCACTGTTTTATCTGCATTTCTTTGATGAGTACAGGAGATTCTTCTGCCCCAACCAAGTTTCACTCATTCATTTTTGGATCTCTCCCTCCACCAAGTGTCTTTTCATAGCAAGTGTGATCCTGAATGTGAGAACCCAGAAGTCATGATGAATTAATCAGAGCCCGGAAGGCTTTGTCTAGAACTACATTTTATATCTCAAGGGCATTGAATTTAGGTTCCAGCATTAATGAGCTTTGACTTCTGACAGTGACTCTGGGCCTTAAGTGGGTATAGGAAAGCCAAATGGAGCCGAGAGGGTTTAAGTCATTGAATAATGCATATTACTCAGCTTGGCGTTGGTAGGGTGGAGAAGGACAGAGGAGCAGGATGATAAATGCTGCTTTTCATGGCTTGAATCTGAGTTTCTAGAACATCTCTTCTGTCTTGAAAACCTCTCGGAGGAAACCAGGACAACAGGGCCTCTGCTTGCAGATATGGCAGGCGTCAGAGTTTCCATATTTGGTTTTCCCTGCCCCATGTGAAGAGAATGTTTATCCACATACATTAAGCGTGAGCTGAACCTCTCACCGAACAAGACATGTTTGACGTTCTTGAGTTTCCATTTTCTTTCGACTCCTCAAAACCCACAGTCAACTTCGCTGTTGTTTACTTGATCACCAGTTAAAAGGCCATGTGGAGGTCAAACTGTCATCTGTTCCAAAGCCTGAGCTGCAGAAGGGAAATGAGGCAGCCTACTCGGGGAGAACTGTGGTGGGAGATTGGGGGGACCACTCTTGTGGAAATGAGATAGCAGAAGTTTGGCCTCTCAGGCACTTTAAAAAAAAACTTTATTGTTGAGATTATTACTGATGTCCCTCTCCCCCCCCTCATTGTCCCCCTCCACCCAGTTCCCACCCCACCCCAGGCCTTCGACACCCTATTGTCTGTGTCCATAGGTAATGCATATAAGATCTTAGTTTAATTTCTTCCCACACCCCCAGCACCCTTCCCTCTGAGAATCGTCAGTCTGTTCCATTTCCATGCCTCTGATTCTATTTTATTCACCAGTTTATTTTGTTCATTAGATTTCTTGTTCATTTATTTTGATTTTTAGATTCAATTGTTGATAGATTTGTATC
>NW_005366873.1:276885-300454 GCF_000412655.1 Myotis brandtii
TTTTTCTTGTCTGTGAAGCTCTTTATCTGACCTTCAATTCTAAGTAATAACTTTGTTGAGTAAAATAATCTTGGTTGTAGGTCCTTGCTATTTATCACTTTGAATGTTTCTTGACACTCCCTTCTGGCCTGCATAGTTTCTGTTGAGAAATCAGCTGACAATCGTATGGGTATTCCCTTGTAGATAACTAACTGCTTTTATCTTGCTGCTTTTAAGGTTCTCTCTTTGTTTTTAGCGCTTGGAATTTTAATTATGATGTGTCTTGGTGTGGTCCTCTTGGGTTCCTCTTGTTTGGGACTCTCTGTGCTTCCTGGACTTGTAAGTCTATTTCTTTCAACAGGTAGGAAAAGTTTTCTGTCATTATTTCTTCAAATGGGTTTTCAATATCTTGCACTCTTTCTTCTTCTGGCACCCCAGAAGGCGAATTTTGGTACACTTGAAGTTGTCCCAGAGGCCCCTTACACTGTCTTCACGTTTTTTGATTATTTTTTCTTTTTTCTCTTCTGGTTGGGTGTTTTTTGCTTCCTCATATTGCAAATTGCTGATTTGATTCTCAGAATCCTCTACTCTACTGTTGAATTCCTGTATATTATTCTTTATTTCAGTCAGTGTATGCTTAATTTCTGACTGGTTCTTTTCCATTTTTTTTTGGAGGTTTCTAGAAGATTTTTGAGTGACCTTATAACCATGGTTTTGAACTATATATCCAGTAGTTTGCTTTCTTCTATTTCTCTCATTTGTGACATGTTTCTTTGTCTCTGCATTTAGGCTGCTTCCCTGTGTTTATTTCTATGTATTGGGTAGAGCTGCTATGTCTCCCAGAGTTGGTAGAGTGGCTTTGTGTAGTAGGTGTTCTAGAGGGCCCAGTGGTTCAGCCTCCCCAGTCACCTGAACTGGGAGCTCTAGGTGCACCCCTTTGTGGGCTGTGAGCACAGTTTTGTTGTAGTTGAGACTTGATTGCTGTTGGTGTCACTGGGAGGAATTGACCTCCAGGCCAATTGCCTGTGAGAACCAGCTGTGACGACAGTGGGAGAGCTGCTGTGTAGGAGACACCCCTATGGAGCAGGACTTGCTTCAGTGGGGCTTTGGTGCTCACTGAGTCTGCCCCTTGAGTGTGTCGCTTATTGATGTGTAGAGCTGTAATCTGGTGTGGTTTGACACTGACCACTGGGTACACTGGCTCTTGGGTCTCCAGGGAGGTGCAAAGTCAGCCACTGTCTGGGGCCAACCTGCAGGAACTACAGAGAGATCTGCAGATTCCTCCTCTTTGTATTGGTTTTGGAAGGGCCCAGATGAGGCTCAGCTATGAAGCAAGGTAGGCTGGTGCTGGTGCTGAGTCTTGGGCCTTTTATTGATAGGTTTTGGGCTCCCTGACACAGCTGCAGCTTGTTTTACAGGTTTTAGCCTGAGAAAGCACAGGCCATTTATATGCAAAAGCTGCTACACACAGCTTGGGTGGGATTGTAAACTGGATGAGGCTGGGTCTTAGGGAATCACCAGGGCAGAGCAAACATAATTGGCTGCCAGTCAGCCCTGTGAGACCTGGGAGAAAGCTGCCCCCGAGTTCCTGCCCTGATGCCAGACAATCCAGTACCTCCTCGTCTGTGTCTGGAGCTCAGAGGAAGCAGGACCTTGTAAGTTCAGTTCGTGGTGCTGGCCTTTTAAGAGGAACAGCTGGGTCTCCAGCAGCCTCTGTGTCACTGAGCCCCAATCCAGCCCTTAGTTCTTACTGCCCATAGGGACTTCTTTTCCCAGCTCTGGGACCCGGAGCTGGGGGTCTGGTGTGGGGCTGGGATGCCTTGTTCCTCCAGGCGGCCTCCGCAGAGACCATCTCCCTCCCAATTAAAAAAGTGGTCCCATGTGGGTGCCGGACTAGTCCGTTCCACACCTCCTTACCTCCTGCCAGTCTCAGTGTGCTTTCTTCTTTACTTCTCTAGTTGTAGGACTTCCATTCAGCCCACTTTCCAGCGGTTCTGGATGATGGTTGTACTGTATTTTAGTTGTAATTCTGATGTAGTTGTGGGAGGCGGCAAGTACAGGCATTTACCTGCGCCGCCATCTTCAAACCTCCGCCTCTCAGGCATTTTAAAGGGCCCCAGGAGGTGCCTGCACTGTGGGTTGATGCCGGTGTAGTTTTTAGGGATCTCAGACATGAAGAATCAGGCAGTGAGAGGGAGTGCACAAAGGAAAAAGTGAGCCAGTATAAGAGGGTGTTGGAGAAGAGAGAGCCCAGTCTAGGGGGCCACGAGGGGACGCTCAGAGGAGCCACCACTGGTGTTTCGCATCTACGTCTCTGGCAGCCATGACTCTCAGCTCTTTAACCTTCATTCTGCCTTTTATTTTCTTCTTCACGGAAGTTCAAGAAACAGCAAGAAGTAAATAGTGATTTGAAAGGAAGATGAACTTGTTAGCAATGTTTTTGGACTCTCTGGAGGGGGAGACAAAGCAGAGAGAGATTTTGAAAGTAGAGGGGGGTGCCCAGGAAAGCCTGAGGATGGAGGATCAGAGGGGGAGGATATAAGCACCTCCACGGGCAGCCAGCAGAAAAGAGGGCTTTGAGGTTTAAAAGTATTGATTAGGAGGTTGGATTTTGTAGAGAAGAGTCAAGAGATGCCAGACCTTCTTAGAATATAATAGAAGTTGGTGGAATTGCAAACAAGAATCAAGTGGATAGATCCCCGGGAAAGAGTGATGTTAGGATCTGAACAGCCTCAATCTGATTTGCTGGAAGACAACTCTAGTTGTAGGACTTCCATTCAGCCCACTTTCCAGCGGTTCTGGATGATGGTTGTACTGTATTTTAGTTGTAATTCTGATGTAGTTGTGGGAGGCGGCAAGTACAGGCATTTACCTGCGCCGCCATCTTCAAACCTCCGCCTCTCAGGCATTTTAAAGGGCCCCAGGAGGTGCCTGCACTGTGGGTTGATGCCGGTGTAGTTTTTAGGGATCTCAGACATGAAGAATCAGGCAGTGAGAGGGAGTGCACAAAGGAAAAAGTGAGCCAGTATAAGAGGGTGTTGGAGAAGAGAGAGCCCAGTCTAGGGGGCCACGAGGGGGCGCTCAGAGGAGCCACCACTGGTGTTTCGCATCTACGTCTCTGGCAGCCATGACTCTCAGCTCTTTAACCTTCATTCTGCCTTTTATTTTCTTCTTCACGGAAGTTCAAGAAACAGCAAGAAGTAAATAGTGATTTGAAAGGAAGATGAACTTGTTGGCAATGTTTTTGGACTCTCTGGAGGGGGAGACAAAGCAGAGAGAGATTTTGAAAGTAGAGGGGGGTGCCCAGGAAAGCCTGAGGATGGAGGATCAGAGGGGGAGGATATAAGCACCTCCACGGGCAGCCAGCAGAAAAGAGGGCTTTGAGGTTTAAAAGTATTGATTAGGAGGTTGGATTTTGTAGAGAAGAGTCAAGAGATGCCAGACCTTCTTAGAATATAATAGAAGTTGGTGGAATTGCAAACAAGAATCAAGTGGATAGATCCCCGGGAAAGAGTGATGTTAGGATCTGAACAGCCTCAATCTGATTTGCTGGAAGACAAAGTTCCAGCTCTCTGGCTCTGTCATTACTTCCTCCCAAGTCCTGGGGGTGGCTTAGACCTTCCCAGGAAGCCTGAGCATCTTGAGATTGGTTCCTAAGGAATGGTTTGCTCTAGGACAGTGGTTCTCAACCTTCTGGCCCTTTAAATACAATTCCTCATGTTGTGACCCAACCATAAAATTATTTTCGTTGCTACTTCATAACTAATGTTGCTACTGTTATGAATTGTAATGTAAATATCTGATATGCAGGATGGTCTTAGGTGACCCTTGTGAAAGGGTCGTTCGACCGCCAAAGGGGTCGCGACCCACAGGTTGAGAACCGCTGCAACTCTCTTTTGAATCTGGCTCCTTTTTTTCTGAATGATGCTATGAACAATTAGCCACACGTAGCTTTTCTGTTATAATGTCCCATCCTATTTATGTCACTATTAAAAAAACTTTCTTAAAATTTTTTACATGTTGAAGAAGAGCCTTATGAGGTGATCTGCTATCTTGTCAAATCATGATCTTAGAGAAGGGTTTGTAAATGCCAGCTGCTAGGGGTGTATAGTGGTCCTTTCCTTTCCACTCAGCTCTCTAAGATAGCTAATTATCTTTCCTGTTATCTATGCTGGCATATGGTAAACTCCTTAGCATGCCAGCTTGGCCCCACCACCTCCTCTCCACTGACATTCACTGAGCAATCCATCCCCCAGGGACTTCATGTGCATTTACTTTCTTGTAGCTTTGCGCATGGTTTTGCCTCTGTTTGGGAAGTCTCTATTAGCTCTTCAAGCCGCCAAAAGGGTCGCGACCCACAGGTTGAGAACCGCTGCAACTCTCTTTTGAATCTGGCTCCTTTTTTTTCTGAATGATGCTATGAACAATTAGCCACACGTAGCTTCTCTGTTATAATGTTCCATCCTATTTATGTCACTATTAAAAAAAACTTTCTTAACATTTTTTACATGTTGAAGGAAGAGCCTTATGAGGTCATCTGCTGTCTTGTCAAATCATGATCATAGAGAAGGGTTTGTAAATGCCAGCTGATAGGGGTGTATAGTGGTCCTTTCCTTTCCACTCAGCTCTCTAAGATAGCTAATTATCTTTCCTGTTATCTATGCTGGCATATGGTAAACTCCTTAGCATGCCAGCTTGGCCCCACCACCTCCTCTCCACTGACATTCACTGAGCAATCCATCCCCCAGGGACTTCATGTGCATTCACTTTCTTGTAGCTTTGCGCATGGTTTTGCCTCTGTTTGGGAAGTCTCTATTAGCTCTTCAAGACCAAGATCAAATTTCATCTCGGAGGGCCACGCTGCAATTCTCCCTGACAGGCACTTCCACTCGGGGACTCTTTCATGCTGCATTTTGCTCTTGCCTTTATGGTAGCTGTTAATCACAGCATATTGAGAGGACTTATTTATGTGTCTGCCTTTCCCACTACAAAGCCAAGGACTTGCACATTATGCTGGGCGTCTTCTCAGCATGGAGCATCCTTCCTGGCCCTGAGCAGGCATCCCATTAACCATGGGTGTTTGAATATCAGAGAAGAAGGGCCTGCTGTGACCCTTTGCTTTTACAGAATTGAAGCTCTGAGAGGACAAGCAACTTGGCCGGGGCCACACTGCTTGAGGGTAGCCTCCAAGACTTTTGCCAGGACATGCCGCTCCTTAGAGAAGGCCATTGTTGGCTCCTTTCTGTTCTGCGTAGTCTCTGGATAAATTTTATCCATCCCTAGGACCTCAATCTCCACTTATACCCATGACTTAGAGTCTTCCCTCCTATTCCAACCTCTCTTGGGCTCTAAACTGGTTATTTCCAGCTGAGTCCTGGATGACTCCATCTGGATGTATCTCAGTTACTCCAAACGCAGCACATCCACAATGGATCTCATCATCTCTCCTCTTTCTCCTAATACCCTTCCTTCTCCAGTCTCCTGTCTTACGTAATGGCATTATCTGTCTAAGTGATAAGCGTTGGAGTCATCTCCACCCCCTCTACCATCTCATGCCTAAAGCTGGACCCATCACTAAGTCCTGCTGCCCTCTCTCCATTCCCATCTTATCTCTCACTTGAACTTTGCCCTGGCCTTGTTATTGTCCTCTGTGTCTAGTTTCTCCCAATCCCGCCTGGCCTCCTCATTGGCAGGTCTTATCCTAGCAGCTTGGTGACTTGGCTTCAGTCTTCCTCCCTAGATTTCTCTATTACTTGATCTTCGGTCTCACTCCAGCCACCCTGTGTCCAAACAAGCTGGGTTGACCAGCTGCTGTCCCAACAGTGGCCTAGGCAGCTTCGTGACTCTCCAGCTGTGGACCTGCTGGTGCTGGATGAAGAACATATGCTCTGGAGTTCCAGCCACCTGGGTGCCTCTTAGCTCTCACTTTGTAGGTCATTTGCATTTACTGTGCCTCAGGCTCCTTAGATGTAAAATGTGATGTTGGTATCTCCTACCTTATAGGTTCTTGTGCATTAAAGATGCAGTATGTAAAATACCTAGAATGATGCCTGGAACATAGCTGGTTCTCGATAAGTCTTGGCCATTTTTAATGCTGTGCCAATGCCGTGTTCGCCATTGACTTGCTCCTGACTCCAAGACTGGGACTCTCTCCAGCAAACCATATTCCCTGATCTTGGAACAATGATCCTATGTCCTAATAAGGATAGCAATCCCCAAGCTTTAAAGAGGCCACTCATAAACCACCTGGGACAAGAAATGAAAACCTACCCTCTATCCAGCGGGCCCTGGAGGAATGATCTGAGTCTTCAGAACCCAGTTTGAGTCTTAACTCCCCTTGGTGGAAGGTCTCCCCGCTGCTCAGAACCCCCCTGTTCCTTCGGGGGCCCCTCCTTATGCTCTTTGGTCAGAGGTGAGTTGGCTGTAGCCGGTGGTCATGGGGTGGGAGCTCTTCCTGTGCTTAAAGATTCCTGTGATCAGCCTTCCCTTCTCAGCTTGACTGATTCCCATTCTCCTGACCTCTCCCCATAAATCTCCTCTCCAACGCCCCTCGGAGCAGGAAGAATTACGGCTCCCGGAGAAGGGCATGCCGCACCGCTGGGAACTGCTTCCGTCCCCACGGGCTGGGCTAAGGACACGTACGTTTCACTTTCACAGGCCACTACTTTTGGTTTTTATTCTCTCCCTCTCCCACTCCTCAGCAACCCATTTTTATTGTAGAACAATGAGATATTACAAACAGGTCAAAAAGGAAAATGAGCTGAAATCACCTACAGTGCAGGTTCCCAAAGATAATCGCTGTAAACAGGTTGATATGAGCCTTTTAGATTTTTTCCTATATATGAATATGTGTGTGTGTGTGTGTGTGTGTGTGTGTGTATAGATATAGATATAGATATAGATATAGATATAGATATAGATATAGATATAGATATATTTATAAATAAAAATGGGGTCATATTCCACACATATTTTCTGATTGTCTACCTGATGACCCGAGGAATCTCTGTCTAATAAAAATAGGGTCATATTCCACACATATTTCCTGATTGTCTACCTGATGACCCGAGGAATCTCTGTCTTCTTGTGACACTGACCACTTCCTAAAGGCCAATCTTATTATGATGATGAACTGTCAGCCTCACGAAGTTTGATGAATAAAGCAGCAGCTCATCCCACTCTCTCAGTCCTCATGGCGAAGGCCTCAGTGTCCCAGCGAAGGCTGTGAAGGTAGAGACAGCCAAACATTTTGCATAGAGTGACTGTAGGCCCCGTTACCAGGAGAGGGGAGATAAAACACCAGTGAGTGACAAGTAGTCGTATGAACTAAAGATTGTTACAAGGCTCAGAATTATTTATAGCCAATATGTCTGTCCTCGTTTTTTCTCCTTAGTCCTCCGAAGGATTGCTTTCTGCCATCTCTTCATTTTCTGCTGTCGAAGCTTATTCTTTCCAAAGGATGTGCTTTTTGTGGTTGTTGTTCTCTGGGATACAGTACCAAATTCTCAAGAGAAAGGATCAAATCAGGATTGTTTGACCCAAAGAGCACTGGTCCAAGAGTCAGGCTTCCAGCTCCCCACCTAACCAGCAGGGTGACCTTGGGCCAGTGCCTTCCCTTCCTGAAGGGCATCCTTTTATTTAAAAAAAGGGCAGGAGACAAGAGTTGTCTTTAACCTGTTCTCCTTCCTTCTCCAAGGGCCTGCTGGGTGAATGTTGGATGATTCTGAGACTTACTGTTCTCCTTCTAGCATTTTCTTCAGACCAAAGAAACTTGCCATCTTGGCATTTTTAGTTACCATATTAATAACATTTGTAACCCCTGACTTATTAAATATATACCTTACTCTGAACCAGGGTATATTTATAGCAGCTCATTTGAATACAGGGAAGAAGATAAAACAAAATAAGAAATAGAGAAGTGGAGAACAGAGTAGGAAGGAGAAAAACGCAGCCAGGAGTGAGTCCAGTAGACAACATGCCTGTCATAAGCTTGTATTTAAACAAATTAAATGGTCGGAAGTGCCGTGTTTGTTTTGCAAATAAATAAAATCAGTGGATTGGAGCTGCCGTGGGACTTCTGGAGGTCATTCTAGTCCAGTCCCCTTCTTTGATAAGAAAACAACTCCATACATTTCTAGGACAGGAGAACATAAATTGTCTAGGACAGTGATGATAAGTAAAATTATGTGTGTGTGTTTTTAAATTGGTACTTGAAACTCCACATCCTGGCATTTCCCCACCTCTTTTAAATGGCCCTTTACCTGTTCAGGTCTGTGCCCCCTTTAGGATGCCACACGTTGTTTGTACACAGTTAGGGTGAGAACCACAGCCATCGACTATAGTTATGGGGCCGGTATCCATTGTTTTGGAATTGTTTCCAAGGGTTAATTAATAAGCCTTTGTTTGGCAACAGAAACCAGTGGCTGGAACGTTAGTTTTCATATCTTTTGGCTCCCTTCAGAGTTTCCTGCAAGGAAACTGAGAAATTATTTGTTGCCTTAAGCCTCCCCCTAGCCCTCAGATTAAAAAAAAAAAAATCAATCCTTTATCTGGAATTTTTGTTAAAGAAGCTAACCACTTCCCATAATTTAGAGACTCAACTAGCTGGGTCAGTGATGAAAACGAATGGGTGATTTGCATAAGGGGCTAATTTATTATGTCCCCCGGGCGTTTCTTTCATCTCTCCTTCCTTTCTAATTAATGTTCTGAGAGGGCCTATCACCATATCAGAAATTAGGGATGAAGGCGGCTATTGTTAACCTTTATTCTTATGATTTTTTATCTCCTGTGATCTTTTAACCATTTTCATATCCAGGGACTCCTGTAGACAGGGCGGGGAGTGCATGGAGGGATTTTAGGGGTGTGCTGTTTTATGATCTTTATTCAAAGAGTTAGGTTGTTGCAAAAATAAAAGCGGCTCAGGAGATCTCTCCAACCCTAGAGGGATTTGCAGAGCCTACAGCAGGAAAAAACAGTGGTGTAGAATTATTTCTAAAACTGAGCCCTCCGAACATCGGTATAAACATGTATACACACAGAGATGGATACATTTGTACAGTATATCTGCCTGCTCATGTGTGCATGGATTTATAGTGTGTGTGAGTATGGATGTCTATATTATTCAACATTTTGCCTCAAAAAGGTCTTCCTTGTCACATGTCTCAGATGGTTCTGGCTGTGACAAAGGCAGCTCTGTGTGAGAGAGTGTGACACAGCTGAGGAAAGGCAAGAGAACAAGCAATTTCTTCGAAAATCAATTGCAATTTACTCCTACCAAATTGGCCCAAGGTCCGCCCCGTTCAAGCATTAGCATATGACAGACTTTTAATCATTTGGTCAAATGGCCTATTTTTGGTCAAACCACAGTTCCCTCTGAGGCTCTGCCTATCCATCCCAGAGCTCTGTGATCTCCAAACCTGCGCTCTCTTTAAAGGGGAGGTAAGTGTAGGGAGAGGAAAACCCATGGGAGCCCCTGCGGAGTGCACTGCCCTGGGCAGCCTATTCCTGGGTATTATTTCCTTTGGGTCCCCAGCCACCGCTAAAAGCCAGGACGCATCTCTGATTTCTGAGGTGGAAACCTGAGCTCAGAGAGGTTGAGTGACTTTCTCAGGGCCACACAGCTGGTAAGTGGAAGAGTTCAGATTCACAGCCTGTTCCTGCATCTCCAAAGCCTGTGCACTTTCTCCTGTTACGGGCTGAGATTTTAAGCACAAAGCCGGCTCGTTTATTAAGGATCAGATATCCTGTCCCTTCTCTCCCTCCTCATTCCCAGTTTCTTCTTCCCTATCTCCCACCTGAGTCCCTGTTTGACAAAGGGCCTTTGGAGTTGAAATACACGCCAATATCTGTGGGGCGCAGTTACAGTGTTTTGGCCAGGTTCAAGCCTCGGACTAATGAAAGGACAGGGTCCTCTCATTGCCATGTGCAAGTCCCAGCTGGAGGGCAGGGCCCTCCCAGCACAAGCATAGCCAACGGCTGTGGTTGTAAGCTTGAACCTATGGTCCAAACACATGGCCCCACGTGCTTTGTGCTAGAGTTCAGGTGCATGTAGTTGAGTGAGGTTGAAACTCACGAGAATGCTGTAAACAACGTGATCACACCCCTACTTTGCCTCGCGGCATCTGCTATAAAATAAAGACACGGCTTGTGGGCGCTGGCGCTGTCTCCTCATCAGGGAGCAGCGTCCCCCCCCACCAAGACCCAGCTTTCATTCTCTTGTCTGTCTTTTCTCAATCCTTTCACCCCCCGACTCAGGGTCACTGAACCAGGCTGAGCTGGCATGGCACATAAGGTGCCCTGGGGCTGAGTATGCCATGGCCGTGCCGGCTCCCCACAAATATCGATTATTTTAATATTTACCCCTGCATTCTGACGCGTTCCTAATTGACAACCGAAATCTAGACCATGCACAGTGTGAAAAGCATTCTTGCAGGACTGCAGAAATATTAACCAAAGAAGCAACTTCTGGGTTGTATCTTCTTTTCATTTCTGTATGAGATGGAAGGCTTCTGAGTAGAGCGAAATGCCTGGGGCCTTGTTTTTGGTCCTGTTGTCATATAAATAGCATTACCCAGTGGTAAGGGAAGGAATACGCAGTTTATTTCCACGTTGAGGTGACCTAATGCGCTAATTCATTCGGCTTCCACCTTGCTGCTGCCATATCCCTTCGCGCCACCGGATGGTCTAAGAAGCACCATGCCAACCGCTAGTGCTGCCGCCCTTTGCACATGATCGTTTTGTGTCCAGTTAATAATGTATGAAAATAAGTATTGATTGCATTCTTTGTAGGAACAGGCCAGCAGTTTTCTTACAGCCCGTGTTTATGAAATGTTTCATTGATCCCTGTTATAGGCGTTTCAAATACACTCTTGAAGGCCATACCAGGAGATCAGTGAATTCCGGCCAGTCCTCCATGGAATCCCATTGTTTTCTTGCATGCGTAGGAATGAATGGCAAGTGGCATTTGAATGGAAAAAGGAATGGCCAGGCTGAAACTCTAAGCCTATTCCCGGTTGCTATCTCCATGAGACCTCAAGAGAACTAGAAGTCATGTTGCAACAGCTGTGAGAAGCAACGAGCTAGGTGTTTATCGGTAATAACTTGTGTCAACCTTGTTGAAGAATAGGTAATCATGGCCCCATTTGATAGATAAGGAAGCTGAGGTCCAGGACACAGGTAGGAATGGCAAAAGTCCATTGTTTTCCAGGAGATGGGGCTGCAGAACCCATTGACACGGACATAACAGGAGAGGGTCCATCGAAGTTAAGTGCACAGCCTGCATGGAGGATTGCTAAGCATTTTACCGAGTGATAGACACCGGGCATCCCCAAAATATATATACACACGGTAGTAGCTGATAGCTTAATTTTGAAAATGAAATGTATTTTAATGAACATCGCCTTTATGATTCAAAGTGTGTGTATACATATTTATATAAATCATATATTACATATAATATATGTGATTTATGCATTTGTTTCAGAATGAAGAGAGAATTGGTCAATTTCTCTATCAGTTTCAACATTTTCCAGTGTGATAGAATGATATTTCTGCCAAATTCATTCATCAGATATTTATGGAGAGCTGGGAGCTCAGTAGGAAACCTAAGTGACTCAGATAAATAGGACCTTACCATTGCCTTCCAAGGATTCTCTTTTTGGTTTAGGGATAGGTATGCATGAATAAAATTATGATGCAAAGTGGGAAGTGAATTCCTTGCAACACCCAGATGTAGCCCCAAGAAGGGAATAACTGATGAGATGGAGCTGTGGATCAGAGAAGGCTTGCTGAAGGAGACTTTGGGTTTTGAGGAATGGATAGGAGTTCGGTAAGTAGAGATGGGGGGAGGGCATTTCAGGCAGGCAGAGGCAACAGCATGGACAAAGGCACTAAGAGTCCAAGATGCTAGTTAGTAATAAGCTCCTTGCGGTGGCTGGAGCACTAGGTACCAGCCACGGTGGGAGAAGAGATGGGCAGGTTTGCCACGCACCGGGGCTTAGCAGAACCACGGAAGGATCCTGGTTAATTTACTTCAGCCTTGCTTAAATTTTTCGGTTGAATCATATGAAATGGCCCTTTTTTTTTTTCAGAGTGAACTAGCAGAAATTTCATTTGGTTCAACGTAATATAGTTTTGTGTCATAAAAGCATACTCAGGGCCTCTGGATGTTTCTAGACCAGAGATGGCCTATTGTGGATGCGTAACTTCTCATCACAGAAGGTACCTCCTGGGGAAATAACAGTGAGGCTAGGAGCCCCATGCTGTTTGCCTCAGCTCCTGGTGGACTTGGAGCAAGTGTAGGTCAACTTCACCTTCTTCTCTCCCAGAATTACCTCCTCAAGGCTTCGGGGTGAAAAGACCAAGTGTACAAAGGCCCCCATTTCGGTGCCAGTGACGGGTGGGCAGAGGAGCAGGAGTCCCGGAGGCAGCCTGGGTCTCCCAGGATGGTCCTGGGGAGGTGGGTGGGCATAGGTAGAGCAGGGGACGGAGGAGCAGAGAGGTGCCAGCAGGAAGCAGAGTGGTCTGGAGCCAAGTTGTGAAGGGTCTTAATGCGAGTGGTAGGAGGAAGACAATTTGGCTTGTGCTAAGAGAGTGGGTATCACTGAAAATTGTTTAGGGGGGGCCCTTACACATTGAAGACCTGGCTGATGACAGGAGACCTCCCCGGGAGGCGGTGGGAATGTGGACAGTCTTGGCTCCCCACCTGCCTTTCTGCATTGCCCCAACCCCAATCAAGTCGCCCCTCTGTCTGGACTCAAGATGGGCTCTGCTGTTTGACTTGGGGACAGTGGCTCAGGCAAGTGTGAGTGGATCCCCCTGCCGGAGCTGTCCTCCTGGCCTGGAGGGATGGCCCTACCCAACCTCTCTGTGGGCCTGTATGGGCTTGTTTCTTCACTTATTTTCTATATTCTATTTAGTTCTTCTAGCTCCCCAGTCCTGTGTCTCATTTGGGAGTTTTCGCTGCCAAATCTCCAACTTGCTTCAGAACATTTCGCAGGAGAGTGTCTGAATAAAGACTCCAAGATTCTAAACGCAGGGAGTTGCCTTAATTGAAAGAGATGCCCGCTAACCCCAGGGCGCGCTGGGGAGGGAGGGCTGAGCAGGGAGGCTGTTGGGATCGCAGCCAGTAATGACTGCGACTCACAGAGCTGGTGCCTGAGGAGTTCCTGAGCCCTCTCTGTGTGCCCTTGAGTCCGGGTGTGTTTATGACCCTGTTTTAATGACACTGTGGGGGTGGGGTGGGAAGAGGAGGCGCTGCCCTTTAGGTCTGCAGCTGGTCTTGGGCAGGAACACACCCAGAGCCAGGCAACACTCCTACACCAAGAACCAGCAGGCAGACCGCTTGCTTGCGGTCATTCCAGAGGTGGGGGTGGGCCCTGGGAGGGGCGGGGCGGAGGTCCTGGTGAGCCTAGGAAATTATGAAATACGGAGGAGTTGTGGTAAAGAGCAAATCTCGGGGGTTCAACACACGCAGATTTGAGTTCCACATTCCAGCTGTGCGACGTGGCTGAAGAGTTCCTCTGTTCTCGCTCCTCTGTCTGTAAAAGGGATAATCATAGGTTCCCATTCCTGAGGTTCCTGGTGGCAACACTTAGAAAGAGAACATGACAAAGCTCAGTAAATGGTAGGTGAGTGACTGCCAGTCCCCTCCGTTTAAATACCCAGACTTCCTTCTTCCTCCTCTCCCAAGGTATTAGCGTGACATAGGAACAGTGGATTGAGTGGGTGAGGTCTCTTCTGCTGAGAGAGAGATAGAGGTAGAGAAAGAGAAAGAGAGATAGAGATAGAGATAGAGAGAGATAGAGAGAGATAGAGAGAGACACTAATAGCCATGCAGGAAATGACAACCTCCAATGTAATCCAGTCCAAAACATTGATCATCTTCTTGAAAAATAACCAGTAGTCGCATTCTCTGAGGGGTACTCTGTGCCCAGCACTGTGCTGGTTGCTGGGGAGATGATGGAGAACCAAGAAGAAAGCAGGGCAGAGTGAAGTGCCGTGGAGGGAGAGGCAGAAGACAGGGAGACGGAAGGAATTGGGTGCCAGAAAGAAAGCTCTGGAAGGAGGTGGCAGAGACTGACTGGGGTGCAGGGATCTGGGGAGTGGATTCCAGGTGCGCCCAGGAACACTGGAGGGAGAGGAAAGGGTGTTCACCCAGCACAGAACATGAGTATTGGACGCGCTAGCCCTGTGTGGAGCAGCTGTGAGCATGGGGGGAAAACCTAGTGTTTCTCTTTCCCGATGATTCTCAGCAATGTTGTATTAAATTTTGTTTACCAGAGGAAAAAAGTAATGTTTGCAAACAAAGTAGGAACAGCGGAGGCATTGTTTCCCATTAGCAGTGTAAGGTTCACTGACGACGGGTGTTTTTTCATTCTTGTCTTCCAAATTGTAATTTTAAAAGATGAGGCATTTCATATTCAAGAGTTTCCTTTGTCTGAAATAAATTATTCATTTCCACCCAGTTTCAGAAACAATGAACATAATACTTAATGCATCACAATTAAGCGGGTGTAGCTTCGTATAAAATTATGTTCTGTGCATTTGGGTGGCAAACACGGCAGCGGATCCTATATCTTGTCGACATTTGTTCCTCAGAAGCAAAGCAGGAAGCAGTAGGGACTCAGAAATGTGCTTTCTTTCCTCTCGGGGTGGAGGAGGGGTAACCTTAGCCCCAAGCAGCCCTGTGTGTGACATCCCACAGCTGTTGGCGGCTATGTCACTGCAGAGAAAGTGAGCTTGCTGCAGCTAGACTGTGCTTGGGGTCAACTGAGGGTCGGAATTCTTGAGCCCATTCATCCCAGTCCGCCTAGCTGGGGTGGAGATTCCTCTAGCATCCTCTCTTACAAGGGCTGCTTCTGGAAATGACTTTTTATGGGGTTGGTGGCACCTGCTTCTTGAATGCTGGCTGGTCGGTCATAGGTACCTTTCCCAAAGAACGGGCTCTTGGAAATACCCTTCTTAGGACAAGATTCCTCCTTAGGAAAACAGGCCTGACCAGCAAGGGCCGGGATTTCCATGGACAGCCTCTTGGGGCTTGAAGGTTTCGCTGTGATGGTCCCCAGGAACTCAAGCCCCAGCCCCGAGGTCAGTGCCAAAGCTAGCGAGCCAGAGGACAATTGTGAAAATGTTGATTGTGGATGCCTGATGGATGCCCAGCATTAGGACAGGAGATGCCTTCATAGGTTATTTCATTTATTCCTCACAAAAGCCCTGAGTGTTTGCCCAGAGTGGGGGGGGGGGGGGGGCGCAGAGTGTGGGCTAGTCACATTTTTCATAAAAGGACACCAAAGCTCAGAGAAGTCCAGTGACCAGCCTAAGGCCATCCAGCTAGTTGCTGGAAGATTCCAAATAGGTGACATTGCCCTGAGACCTAAATGACAAGGAAGAACTGGCCAATCTGAGCACTGGCCGAAGCGCAGTGTTAGTGGGTCACAAAGGCCCCCAGGTGGGCCGGAGCCTGGTGCCAACAGGGTAGCCAGTCAAGAGGGCAAGGCTACCACCAGGGGTCAGGAGGGAGCTATGGCTGGGGGTCGTGGGGGCACCAGGAGGCTTCAGCGTTGTGGCCCCTGCTTTAAGGGGGCTCGTGTACCTTACCCAGAAAGCACCCATGGCTGCATGTCACCACTCTGGAATTCTGAGAGGCCAGCAGAACAGCTGTCTCTAAAACTGAGACTTGGTGTCTGAGTGTGACCCAAGTGACACTTGCAATGCATGCTTTCAAAATGTAATTCTTAAGTGATAGTTCTCTTTTCGGGCCGGGTTTATGTTTTCTGTTGATGTCTCTCTTTTTAAAAAAGACCACACATAGGAAAAGAATTAGAGGACATTGGAGGTGAAAGAGTCTTCTCTGACCTCCAAGTCCAGGCCGTTGGTTGATGGGTGGATGACAGAATTAAAGACTGGACTGGTTAAGCGACGTGCAGGGGACAGACTAGTCCTGGAGCTGAGTCCCTCACTCTGTCCTCTCCTCTGCGGACACACGCGGTATGTCCAAGTAAGAAGGCCTGAAGGATGGGGAGATTCAAAGACATGGAGACTCTGTCCCCGCAGGCATCGGACTGCCCTCGGAGAAGGATCCCTAAGTAATCTGGTCCCTGCCGGTTTCTCTGGCCTCATCTTGTCCCGTTCCTCCCTGGAAGGGTCACAGACTCTTAGGTCACTCAGCCTTTCTCTGCCCCTCAAACACA
Source organism: Myotis brandtii (assembly GCF_000412655.1). Classification (NCBI taxonomy): domain Eukaryota; kingdom Metazoa; phylum Chordata; class Mammalia; order Chiroptera; family Vespertilionidae; genus Myotis; species Myotis brandtii. The sequence goes on from NW_005366873.1 coordinate 293,055, forward strand.
TCAGCTCCTTCTGCCTCAGCCTGTGTTCTTGCTTCCCCTGTTATCTGGAATGTTCTTCTGTCATCTTTGCTTGGCTGACTCCTCCTTGTCATTTTCTTTTTAATATATTTTTATTGATTTTAGAGAGGAAGGGAGAGGGAACGAGAGATAGAAACATCAACGATGACAGAGAATCATTGATCGGCTGCCTCCTACATGCCCTACATAGGGGATCGAGCTTGCAACCTGGGCATGTGCCCTGACGGGGAATTGAACCATGACCTCCTGGTTCATAGGTCGAGGCTCAACCCTCCTTGTCCTTTTCAATCCAGAGGTCTTCCATAGCCAACTCCTCCCTCATTGTTTATGACATCTCACTATTTCCTTATCTGCATAGAACTTAGTACTATCTAAAATTACATTGTTGGTTTATTTGTTTGCCCGTTTCTCTTACTAGAATATTAAGTTGCATAGAACAAGGACCTCATCTGGCTTGCTCATTTTTCTGTTCCCATGTTTGCAGATATTTGTTGAGTGAGTAAATGAGTAAACGGGTATGCAGTGAGTGTGAGCCAGGGAGGTGGACACAGATAAATAAGCACTTATTTGGCAGCCAGCTCTTAGGTGACAGAGGACAGAAGTGTGCGAAACCGTGCTGATACAGGGCTCTTGCAGTCTTGGCAGAGAGGTGCCATTAGGATGCTTTGGCTTATGAATGACAGAAAACTCACTTCTTGGATGAGAAAGAGAGTTGTTAGTTCCTGGGATTTGAACATGATCCAGAGCTGGGGCAGGTTTCTAGCGCTGCCACCCAGAACATCACCTCTTGACCTCCAGCTCTTGTTTTTGTTTTTTAAAAAAATATTTTTATTGATTTCAGAGAGGAAGGGAGAGAGAGAGAGATAGAAACATTAACGATGAGAGAGAATCACTAATTGCCTCCTGCAGGCCCCACACTAGGGATCAAGCCCACAACCCAGGCATGTGACCTGACCGGGAATCCAGCCGTGACCTCCTGGTTCATAGGTCGTTGCTCATCCCTGAGCCACGTGGTGGAACTTGACCTTCCGCTCTTGGATCTGCCCTTAGTGGTGAGAGGTCCCCTCTAGGGCCAAAGAGTAACTGTCTTCCATCAGCTCCACACTCCTCCCTCACGGTCACACAGAGGCCTCAGCATTTGCAGACCTCACGGCCTCGCATACACCGTCCCTGGCTAGGTATTTGGGGATATAATGGTGAATAAAGTCAGACTGGCCCCGTTTTCATGGAGCTTATAGTCTTGCAGGGGAGAGAGACCCAAACATATAGAAAAGTTCAAGTGTAGGAAGTGCTCTCTGGGAGGGACAGATGGGAAGAGCATTCCAGACAGAGAAAGGGAGAGGCCGTGTGGTGTGAGGGAGCAGGTGAGGAAGAAGGTCAGTGTGAGATGGGACCGGAGAGTCATCTCTGGCCGGTTAGGACTCAGCGGGGAAGGGGGAGGAGCAGGCCTGCGGCCCAGCCGGTGCGCCTCACCATCGGAATGCACCGGGGCAGGGACCGTGGGGCCTGCGTGGTTTTCTCAGCCCATTGTCGTCATTGTCACATTGGAGAAGGACCGACTGCACCCATCTGGGCAAAAGAGGCTGCTGGAGGCAAGAGCTGGCAGACTGGGGATTGAGCTCCCTGGCTCTCCAATGACAACCCCACTCTCTTTGGCCCGCCTCTTAACCCCTCCAGCCTCAGGTTCCTCCCCTGTGAGCCGGAGTCATGTTCATACCTGCCCTAAGGCACTTTATAGACCTGTTGGCAGGCTTGCATGGAGAGACACATGGCAGACTGCTTTCTGAACACTGCAGTTCAAGTTGCTTTTGGTTGTTTTGATTTTTCTTCAACTGTAGGAAGAGAGATGGATTCAAGGCAGTCTGACAGGGAGCCCTAGGATTCTGGGATCAGAAGGAGCCAGGGGGATCTTGTGGTCAGACTGTGGAAGGTGAGATGTGAATTGCTGAGGCTGTGTACCCGTTAGGGATTTGAGGTCATCTCAAGGTCAGCCATCTCTCCTCTCCTGTGGGTAGCACATCCTCTCCATGACCCTTAGGCTCTGGGGACAGGAACAGCTGCTTTCTTCCCACCTGACGGGAGCAAGCCTGGCCTGTTTAGGTGGAGCTCAGGTCTAGGGACTGGAGGTGACTTGGCCCCATCTTTGCAGCAGGAGAAAGACAAAACCCAAGGCCCTCCTGGTCTCTAGCTCGGATCCTCAATTCCTCCTCACTCCACCTGGGCCACATTCTGGAAGGAAAGAGTTCAAGACTACAGGTCCGTCTGAGTCCGCCTGCAGAATGGCTTCCTTTCTTCCTCTCTGGAATTCCGTGTTTGTGGAGCCCGTGTTCATCTGGTCCACATTTTATGCTTCACTGCATATGTATTTTCATGGATAGTATTCCACACTGGATGCGCACTGAGGTTATTTCCTTGTTTGGGGGGATTACACATAATGCTGCAGTAATGTTCTTACTTTTGCCTTTCTGTGGCTATGGGGGGAATTTATATTTAGAAACAGAACTACTGAGTTAGAGGATATATATATATATAATCAATAAAGCTGATATATACTAGAGGCCCGTTGCATGAAGATTCGTGCAATAGGCCTTCCTTTCCCTGGCTGCCAGCACCAGTTTTCCTCCGGCACCCGGGACCCAGGCCTTTGGTCCGGCCGCAGCGGAGAAGCCAGGCCTCTTCAGTCTTCAGTTGTCTTCAGTCTTCACTCAGGCCGGAGCCTTCAGTCTTCACTCCGCGCCTGCGACACCTATTTTCACCTTACTTTTAAACCCATCAAAGCTAGAGTTTGTTTTGAAGTAGTCAGTACATCTTTCACTTTCCTAACATGTTTAACCAGTTTTCTTTGCTAACCCTCTGGTTTGCGTGTCCTTTTTGCTGATGCAAACCTTTTCATCGTGATTTTTATCAAGTGTCTTTACAAAATTATTACTGTACAGCTTTATTGAGATATAATTCACTTACCATACACAGGGACACCCATTTTCACCTTACTTTTAAACCCTTCAAAGCTAGAGTTTGTTTTGAAGTAGTCAGTACATCTTCCACTTTCCTAACGTATTTAACCAGTTTTCTTTGCTAACCCTCTGGTTTGCATGTCCTTTTTGCTGATGAAAACCTTTTCATAGTGATTTTTATCAAGTGTCTTTACAAAATTATTACTGTCTTTTTTCATTTTTCTTTTTCTAATCCATAGACGGTACTTTCAGAACAGTTTTAGATTTACAGAAAAATTGGACGGATAGTGTAGAAAGTTTCCAGATGCCTTCTTCCTCCACAGTTTCTCCCAGTTTAACATCTTGTATTAGTGTGGTGCATTTGTTACAGTTACTCAGCCAATATCGATATATTAACTAAAGTCCATGTTTAACCTTACTGGCTTGATCTCTCTTTATGTTATGTAGCTCTATGGGTGATAACTGTAACATCATGTATCCACTGTTACAGGATCATACAGCATGGCTTCACCTCTCTGACACTCCCCTGATCTCCACCTGTTCATCGCCCCCCATACCCTGAGCCATGGGCAGCCACTGATCTTTTTACTGCCTTCCTAGTTTTGTCTTTTCCAGAATGTCATATGGTTGGAATCATATAGGCTTTCAGATTAGCTTCTTTCACTCAGTAATTGCACTTAGGGTTCCTCCATGTCTTTTTGTGACTTGGTAGTTCATTTTTTTTTTTTAATCATTAAACTAGAGACCCGGTGCACGAATTTGTGCACAGGTGGTGTTACAGTTACTCAGCCAATATCGATATATTAACTAAAGTCCATGTTTAACCTTACTGGCTTGATCTCTCTTTATGTTATGTAGCTCTATGGGTGATAACTGTAACATCATGTATCCACTGTTACAGGATCATACAGCATGGCTTCACCTCTCTGACACTCCCCTGATCTCCACCTGTTCATCGCCCCCCATACCCTGAGCCATGGGCAGCCACTGATCTTTTTACTGCCTTCCTAGTTTTGTCTTTTCCAGAATGTCATATGGTTGGAATCATATAGGCTTTCAGATTAGCTTCTTTCACTCAGTAATTGCACTTAGGGTTCCTCCATGTCTTTTTGTGACTTGGTAAGATCTTTTACTCATTTTTAAAATCGGGTTGTTTATTTTCTTATTGTTAAGTTTTAAGAGTTCTATATATTTTGGCTATAATCCTTTATCAAATGTGTGTTTCACTATATATATTTTTTTAATGTTGAAAATGTCTTTGTTTGTTTTCGTCCTTAAATAGTTTACTTGGATATAACATTCTAGTTTGGGAATTATTTTCTTTTAGTGCTTCTATACTGTAATTTCACTGTCAGTTGGAATCTATTGTTGCTGATGTGAAGTCTGTTGTCAGTCTAATTATTATTTCTTTGAGCTACTTCCAATAGTTTAAGATTTGGGTTGTTTTTAATTCACTAATCTCACAGATATTTAGGTGTGATTTATTTTTAACTTATTCTGTTTGGTACTAGGTATGATTCATTTTTTCTATCTGAAAAATCATGTCTTTGTATAGTTCTTCAAAATTCAGTGGTTATCTCTTCTAATACTCCTCTTTTCTCTCATTTATCTTCCTTTTGAACTTTTAATAGAAGACAGATCACTTACTTTGTCCTCCAGGTCTCAGAAGTTGGTATTCATGTATTTTGTTTCTCTGAGGTATGTTCTGGGTCAAGGCTTCTGGTCTGTTTTCCTAGTCATTAATTTTCTCTTCCTGTGTTTCATTGAACCCATCTATTGAGCTATTTATTTCAACAGCTTTACATTTTCATTTTAGAATTCCTGTATACATATTTAAAAAATATTTTTAATAAGATGTGTTTTTGTGGTTTCCATTTGTTCCTCTATCTTACTGAACAGATTCTTAAGCCTCTTTTCAGATTGATCTATCTCATTCTCCCACTTGTTGCCCCTGAAAATCCTATCATGAATGTTTTTTTGTTTTATTGTTACTTGTTTTAATATTTCAACTATAAGTTCATGTTTAGTGACAGTGGCTTTCCCTAGGAGTCCACATTAGGTTTTGAAGACTGTGTAACTCAGCATAGACCAGAGTCAGGTCTGAAGTTTTGGAATCCTGTTTTGAAAATCTGATTAAAACCAGAGATCATTCCTTTTCAACTCCGCCCCCTATAAAAAGTCACTTAAGCAGATAATGATAATTTGTTCCCCCCAAACTAATCCATCCACAATAAAACGTGTCCTTAAAACTGCTCTGCTTTTCTTTTCTTTTCTTTTTTCATTATTTGAGGAGAGAAGGTTTTCACGAAAACAGAGTTTTTAACAACAAAGAGCTCCTTCAAAAATTGCCCCCTTTTTAAAAAGCTTCAGAAACCACATTTAAGATGATGAGGTCTTGCAGAATCTATATGTGCTTGGCTGGACCTCACAGGTTATATAGTGGGTTAGGGGCCATTTTTTTAAGTGAATTCCTTGCCTTGGAATCCACACACCATGTGAAGAATGTCCTGGGGACTCCATACTCAGGCAGGATTCAAGCTTTTTTTCTGGGTCTTGTCCTGAGACCAGTGAGTCAAGATACTCTGGGCCTCTTTTCAAGTTCTGGACCTTAAAGGCTACTGGTCTCATGCAGGGAGGTTTTGGCTAGTGTCCTGGACAAGGGCCTGTGACCAGGGTGGCTGCTCCCTCATGTCCCTGTCACAGTCTCATGCCATGTCCCTGTCTCAGGATGGGCTGCCCATCGGAATCACCTGGGAACTCGAGGTCCTGATACCTGGACCCCACCCTCAGGTGTGTTTTTAAAGCTTCCAGATGATTCTACATGGGTGGCCCAAGTTGAAAATTATTGCCTCATTGGCTTGTGACTAGGTTTATCTTGCTTTCATGTGTTTTTCTTTCCTTTATTAGGTTATGTTTAGTATTTTCTCTGTTTTTCCCCCCTTTTTTTGGGAGTGGGGGTAGTTGTATGCCTGGGTCAGTTTAGGGTACCGTACTGACCAGAAACGAGAAGCACCACGTTTTAACCAGAGTGCTTAGATAAAAGGATTCAAACAAAAGGTTTCAACAGGCCTCCCTGGCTTTATTGGATTCTTCCTGCCATTTTTAATTTCTATGCAAAAGATAACTGTTTTTATGGCACCCTCCCCCCACCCCCCATTCATTTCTCTCAGCATGTGTGCTTATCACATTATCTTTAATTAAAACCAATTTATAGTTTGGGGCTGAATTTGAGTTAGTGATATTCTCTGCTTCTCTTTTGTGATATAAATATTTGAATATGTTCTGCAGTTGGAGAATATGTTTTAAAATAAGTTAAATTTGGGGGGGCATACTAGTAACTGTCATGAGATTTTAAATGTCACATAAGAAATGATGGAAATTGTTTTCTTGGGGGGGTGGATAAAATAGATTCTTCAAAAATCAAGGTGAGGAGAAGTGATCTTTAGAAGGGAGGTAGTATTTTCTACGTGATTTAAGAAAATACATTTTGATATAAATGTGATTTCTGAAGGGAAAAGGGGGCAATTTTTGAAAGGGTTCTTTGTTATAAAAAGCTCAGTTTTCATGGATGCCTTCTCCAAATAATGAAAGGGTCAAAATAGGGCAGTTTTAAGGCCATTAAAAGCTCAGTTTTCATGGATGCCTTCTCTCTTCAAATAATGAAAGGGTCAAAATAGGGCAGTTTTAAGGCATGTTTGATTATGTATGGATTTTTTTTTAATTGTATGTGAATCGTCCTTATCTGCTTATATGACCGGTGTTGGAGTTTAAAAGGAACGATCTATGTTTAGAGTCAACTATGGATTTTTTTAAATTGTATATGAATCGTCCTTATCTGCTTAAGTGATTTATGACCGGGGTTGGAGTTTAAAAGGAACGATCTATGTTTAGAGTCAAATTGTCAAAACAAGGTGAGCAACTTCAGCCTTGACTCTAGCTTGGGTTGAATTACATCCACACATCATTGTTGCCACAGACACTTGTGGCCAAGCGTGCACTTTCAGCCTTCCGTGCACGGGATGGCTTCAGGCTGTGTCTAAATAAGAACAGTGGAGAGATGAAGGGATGATTGGATAATCCAAGCCAAGCAAACAAGAATCCCCCATATTATAGCTTCAGCTTTCTGGGTATTTTCGTTGAGGGGATGTTTTGATTGAAATCATCTGGGTAATCGCCTCAGTTTTCCACTTCACTTTGTATGTGTAAACACAGCTGTTGCACGATTGACGGCTTTTTCTTTTTTAAAAGATTTCCATTTTGGAAATCGCCATTTTTTTCATGATCAAAACCCTCGCTCATGAAATAAGCCAGTCAGAGAAAGATAAATACCACATGATCTCACTCATTTGTGGATTATAGAGAACAACATAGACTGATGAACAGGGACAGATCCAAAGACAGAGAAACAGCGATCAGACTATCAATCCC
>NW_005366873.1:300492-307776 GCF_000412655.1 Myotis brandtii
TGGGGATGTGCCCGCAACCCAGGTACATGCCCTTGACCGGAATTGAACCTGGGACCTTTCAGTCCGCAGGCCGACGCTCTATCCACTGAGCCAAACCGGTTTCGGCAACCTTAACTAATAAAGAATTAAAAAAAACAAAAACAAAACCCTCGCTCAGGAATTGTGTACTTGAGCCCACTTTTCGCATCCATGGATATTCCTCGCTGCCTCTCGGTGAAGATGGCTGGGTAGGTAGCCAGCTGCTTTCCCTACGCCTGGTGGGGAAGAAACTTCTTTCTGAATCGAGGGGCTTTTCTAGCTAACCTCTGGAGAAAGCACACAGTAGTCTCGCAGTGCTATCAGATCCTGCATATAAAAAGGCTTCAGAGTTCACCTGTATCTAACCATCACAAATAGCGTGGCCAGGACTCCCATGGTTAGAGAAATATCCAATTTGCCCATCTTAGCAGGTCCAGATGGTACCTGCTTCTGATGCGCCTCTGTGTACTGCCAAAGCGGACCCTCAGCCAATGCATGTTAATTCCATTCCCAAACACATCTGCACCATGTGGCAATATGTGTTCATACCCATTGAGCTGCTGCTCGGCTCAGCTGAGGACGCTCGCCGTGGGGAAGGGAAACAATGCCGACCCTCAGCTGGGCAGCTTCCGAGACCCCTGAGGCCCTGCGTGTTTGCCTCCCAATGAAGGCTCCGTGCGAACTGAGAAATTGCGTGGTTGAGATTTGTTTTGACAGATTTGGTTCTCCCAGGCCTCTCTGTTTTCTCAGTCTCTTCCAGGCAATTTGAAACGCTCACATACTGGTTGGACGAAAGCGTGGGCACCGTGAACCTCTCGGTGACAGGTTCTTGGATACGTGCGAATTGGTGTGATCCCCCTGTGGTTGGGTTTGAACGTTCTTGAAGTTCTTCTGGCAAAAGGCCCTCTGTGGCTTCGCTATGTAAGAGGATGGTTTTGCAAAAAAAAAAAACACACACAAGTTTTAGAAATCCAGTGTGTTATGAAATCATAAATTATCCATTGTGTGAAAGTAGGTTGATCCATTATGTGAAAATAGGTGCATTTAAGTAAGGACTTGCTTCTGAAGATTGAGAGTCATTTTATTAATCTGGTAAGTACTTCATCACAGCAATTGAGAGTGTAAGGCTTGGTAGAGAGGGTTCGGTGTCAGAACTCAACTCCGTAAGTCTTAGATGGAAAATCTTAGCCTCTTTAAGCCTCAGTTTCATCATCTGTGAAATGGGATGATCTTAATTGTACCCCTTTTTGGGTGTCTAGAATATTAAATGCTTAGCGTCATCCCTAGCATAGAGGGAGCACTCTGTCTGCTGGCTGTTTTTCATTCATTTATTCCTTAGTCATTTATTTGGTTGGCAGACACTTGTGTAGGATGCCAGGTTGCAGGAATGCCTACTTAGTCTCTCTCCTCCAGCCAGCAGCTTGGGGGCGAATGGGTCAAAAAAGTAGGTGAGCCCAGCCGGCAAGGCTCTGTGGTTGAGCATCGACCTATGAACCAGAAGGTCACGGTTCGATTCTTGGTCAGGGCACATACCCGGGTTGCAGGCTCGATCCCTAATAGGGGGTGTGCAGGAGGCAGCTTATCCATGATTCTCTCTCATCATTGATGTTTCTCTCCTCCCTTCTTCTCTGAAATCAAGTGATAGTTACTTGCAGGTGATAGTTACTGGGATACTCTGCAGTGAGTGGAGGGTAGACAGATAGACATACCCTTTCTAGGGGTTTCCCCCCTATTTTGAGGCCCCTCTTTTTTACTCCACCCCAGTGCTGTGTTAGGTGGCCACGAAGGGCACAAGTTCAAAGTGAGTCCATTCACCCTCTGGTTGCTTTGCCTTTTGAGATCGGAGGAGGCATCCCCTTGACGATGAAAGCCGCCTCTAAAAGATGCCTCTTTGTAAATGGGGTTTTGTTACTCTTTATGGGACTGAAAATAGCCTTTGAGTGTCGAGGTTTCAGTCTTAATTGTTGCTGCCTGGGGAGGTGGCTGGGGCGTTTTCTGAGCCCAGGAAGGGGGGCAGGGGTGAAGTTGGAGTAAATGAGCCGGGTGTTGGGTTCGATTCGTCAGGGCACATACCCGGGTTGCAGGCTCGATCCCTAATAGGGGGTGTGCAGGAGGCAGCTTATCCATGATTCTCTCTCATCATTGATGTTTCTCTCCTCCCTTCTTCTCTGAAATCAAGTGATAGTTACTTGCAGGTGATAGTTACTGGGATACTCTGCAGTGAGTGGAGGGTAGACAGATAGACATACCCTTTCTAGGGGTTTCCCCCCTATTTTGAGGCCCCTCTTTTTTACTCCACCCCAGTGCTGTGTTAGGTGGCCACGAAGGGCACAAGTTCAAAGTGAGTCCATTCACCCTCTGGTTGCTTTGCCTTTTGAGATCGGAGGAGGCATCCCCTTGACGATGAAAGCCGCCTCTAAAAGATGCCTCTTTGTAAATGGGGTTTTGTTACTCTTTATGAGACTGAAAATAGCCATTGAGTGTCGAGGTTTCAGTCTTAATTGTCGCTGCCTGGGGAGGTGGCTGGGGCGTTTTCTGAGCCCAGGAAGGGGGGCAGGGGTGAAGTTGGAGTAAATGAGCCGGGTGTTGGGAGGTCTCACCATCCAGCGAGAATGGAGCTGCCGAGCAGTAGGCTCACAGCCATGGGAGGACACGGCGAGTGTGTGGGGTCAGCCTGGGGCAGAACAGTGGGCGCTTTGTCCCGAGATGGAAGGTTATGGCAGCTGCTTCCTAGCACTCAGAAGTCACTTGGAGTTTCTTGATGGCTTCATAAGCCAGATCCATGACTTAAAAATGCAATGGCTTCCCATTGTCTATAATGCACCGCGGAGAACTCAGACGGGCACCTGCCATCACTGTCTGTCCTCTGTCTCCCTTGGACGGGCTCCGGTTTCCTGGGTCTAGCGAAGCTCTGGGGGACACATTGTGACCTTCAGTCTGACGACCCTCAACTACTGTAAGGAGAGGCCGTGCTAACTGGGGCAACGCTTTCAAAATGGCTTTTATAGTTTTGCTCAAGTTTAACTCTGCAAACATTTGGTAACAGTCAAGCAGACTCCACTGTTGGCTTCAGGTTTTGTTATTGTTATTAGGTTAGAAAAAACAAGTGTAACTTATCTTTTAATGAAAATCAGCAGCCTTTTGTTGAAGATGACACTTGTCTCTCACGAGATAAATATCATTCGAGTAATTGCTGTGGCATGGGAGACGACTTTGAAAAAGGAATTTCATGCTAAACGTTTGGCAGGCTAAGTTGGTATTTAGGCAGTAGGGAAAGGAACTCATTGTCAAGCCACGCTTTTATCCTGCATCCTATCTGGCTTGCTTTCTTTAATTGAATGTTATGATTTCGGACCTCGTAATATTTGCTGTGGGTAAAATAACAATAACTCATTAGATTCACTGCCTCTTCATGAGATCAATAACGAAATTTCCATTATTTATTTTCCCGAAAGACCTTTAGCCACTGCACTCCCAGCACGGTATAAAGGGAAGGGATTTCATAATGATTTACTTTAAAAAGATTTTCACCTCTGATATATATCCGGCAGAGCCCCACGGAAATTGCACTGTGATAATAATAATTATAAAACAAAAATGTCAAGAAATTATTCCACCGTGATCTGCATTTTGACTATCACGGGAAACCTGAGAAACGAAAGCCATGCAAAGCGTAACAGTGCTCGGCTGGACACAGGCTTTGTTTGAACAGAATGCATTAACATGATGTGTTAGGAAGAACCATACATATAAACATTTTTAATGGAAACTCACAAATGAAGATGAACTTGTCTGTTGATTGATAGGCTGGCTAATATCACTCCCTTTCTCTCTCTCTCTCTCTCTCTCTCTCTCTCTTTTTTTTCCCCCCCCCCCCCAGGCAGTTTGGTAAAACAGATTTTCCTATTTGCTTCTAATACAGCTGGACATGGCTCATGCTAGTCCTGCTTTGAGATTTCTGTTCCACATGTTCCAATGTGAGCCCAGTTGAGGAAACACACACACACACACACACACACACACAAGCTTTAAAAGTTCCTCACTTTAGAGGAATATGCAAACGCTAACTCCATAGCTAGCAAGCAAGCACCTGGGCCAAAATGATAGACCTTTTTGTATATTGCAGCCTTTAAAAGGAATGGCCGTTTCTTTGGCATGTCAATAATTTAAATTAAATGTGGAGGAAGAGATTTTCGATACCCCCATCTCAGAAGAATCGGTAATGTCCCCTAGATTTTAGATGAACTGTATTTGATTAGAATAATTGTAGAGGACATATTCTTTCATTGAGCAGATTACAGCCAATTCAGTTGCCATTCTGAGGTCTGGTTAAGTATCGCTTAGTATCAAACACGACAGCAAAAGCGTCCTCGGAAAGACGGGGTGCGTTTTCCCATGCGGTCGCCCACTTTCCAGAAGTTGTAGGTGTACGTGGAATATGTCCAGAGACTGTGGACAGGGACTGGTGTGTATCGCATTCGGAGCGGTTTGAAGTTCGTCTGGGCCTGTGCAAGACAGCTGTTCGCCTCTTTTGAGGGACAGGAAGGCTGAATGCCGATGACAGAGTTTGCTGCTCTCCTAACACTCACATGTCAGAAGAGGTAAACCATTCTGCTCCCCGCGGGGTCGCGGGCAGGTCACCTTGCAGGCCAGCGTTCCCCAGGGCCTGGGACGTTGAAAGACACAGCCTTCCTGTTGTCAGACACGGCACCTTCCCAGCAGCTGTTCCCAGAAGGGCCTGCGAAGACAGGAGCTGTGTGCGAATGCACTTAGCGTTGTGTATGATTCCGGTGTTAAATTTATTGGACGGCTGTGCCGCCTGTACAACACAGTGTAGAAAACGTGCATGTGTCGGCTTTCGGGCACTTTAGAAGGAGGCGAAGGGCTTCAGGATGTCTGCACGGAGGAAAACCAGCCCTGAGCCCTGGAGAAAGGCTTGGAAGGCAGCTGTCTAATCCGCAGTGACGCCCGGTTGTGTCTGGGTGACGCCCCGGGATCCCAGCACAGGTGTTGTCTGCCCCCAGGAACTCTCTATCCCCACTCCCTTGTGACCTCAGTGAGCAGATGTTTGGGGCCGTTGGCCAGGCAGATGTGACACTTGGATCCATTCCAGAATGCCCCCTATCCAGGGCGTGGGTAGGACTAAATAATGTGTGGGCACCAGGGAGGACTCGGGAATGGCCCAGAACTCCTTTGTTCTGCTGTGATGGTACAGGGGTGGACCTGTGTGGATGCAGATACCTACAGAGGGAAGAGGAAGAGCCGTGATCCCAGTGAAGGTTGGCGGAGAGAGAGAGCAGATTGCTCCTCTTGCTTTTTTTTTTTTTTTTTTTTACTATTGGTTTGTTGGTTCATTCATATATTCAAAACTCAACAAATATTGTTTGAGTATCTGTTACATATCAGGTTGTTGTGCCAGGCAGTAAATGCAGGGAATTGTGTAAGAGCTTAGGCTTGAATGTAATCAACTTTAGCTTGAGTCCTTTCTCTGCCAGCTGTGTGACTTTGGATAATTCATTTAACCTCTTGGAGCCTCAGTTTTCTCATCTGTAAAATATTATAATGGATGTGTCCATCCATAGAGGTGTGGTTAAATATTTTGTGGTGCAGCCAGAGTGGAATATTATACAGCTGTAAAGAGTATAGATTTCCAAGATGAGTAAAGCAAATTAGTATTATACTCTACCTTTTGTATAAAACATGAAGCTTATATAAACACTAGAGGCCCGATGCATGAAGATTCGTGCAAGAATGGGCCTTCCTTCCCCTGGTTGCCAGCACTGCCTTGGCTCCGGCCCGGAGCCGCCTTTCCGCCTTCCCACGCTACCCAGAGGCCCAGAGCGGCTGGGGCAGTGTGGAATGCCTGCATTGTCACCATGGCGATGACACAAACATCCCGCCCCACCCCTGGCTGCTCAGCGCCTATGTATGCAAATTAACCTGCCATCTTTGTTGGGTTAATTTGCATACTCACGCCTGATTGGCTGATGGGCATTGTGAAGGTACGGTCAATTTGTATCTTTCTCTTTTATTAGTGTAGATAAACTCTGGATGGATACATATGACACTAATAATAATAGTTACATTTGAAGGGAGTGTGGGAATTTGGACAGAAGTAGGAGGGAGACTTCACTGAACTTTTTTGTTTGTTGTGGGTGTAACGTTGAAACACAGTTGCACAGAAATAAACTTTTCCTGTCTAGTGGAGAAGACCGGTAATCACAGGGTACAGCCCATGTGTTGGGTTGGGGCTGTGGAGGGGGGAAGGTATACCTTGTTCTGGAAACACGGATGAACTTGTACCTTAACCTTTCGGAAGACAGGGAGACTCCCAGACATGGTGACTGGACTATACCTTTATTTCCCTCTTTCAGCTCTTCTTGGTTAAATAAATGCTGTGTAATTCTCACAGCTGCTCCTTCCCTCATATGGGAAACACATAGCGCATGTTTAATGTGTAGATAGAGTGGGGACTGACTTAGTCGTTTTCATCAGTTGCCTGCGTTTAATCAGTTTTTTCCTCTGGGTCTGGTTTTCCTCAGATCACCTGCCTCCTGGAGGCAGGAACCGTATTAATTCAGCTTGCTTTCTTCACAGCGATGTGTCCTTACTTGGTAATTTTATAAATATGAAACACTGTGCACTTTTCTCCTTTTATGTGTGAGAAGGTGCTGGCAGCCTTCTGTTGGGGGCCGGAGGGGAAGTGTTCCCCCCCAGGCCCCTTTCCCTGCTGAAGAGGAATTGTTCCCAGCGCTGTGCGTCCTGGCAAAGGCAGACTTCAGAAATGCGCCTTCCAGGTGCAGCGGCTGGCTCCGTTCTAGGGTTCTAGCCCCCGTGTCCCCGCACCAGCTGCAGCTGCCGTCTGCTCAACGCTCCTCTCTTCATTTCACTGGATCCCAAAGATGATGTTCAGTTAAAAGTCGGTTTGACCCTGGCCAGGTGAGAATTAAATGGGTTCCCATGGCTAGAATTTCTTCCTGGCCTTTAAAAGTTTCACTGGTTACGTCGGGTCTCTGAGTTTGCAAGACCTCCATGCAGGCCTTCCCTGAGCTTGCCAGGTTAGCATGTGGCCTCTTTTCATCCACAAGCCTGAACTTAAAGTAACTTCTTCTTTGGCCGGAGCTAGCAAACCACATTTATTTATTTATTTATTTATTTATTTTTTCTTTTATAAAGTTTTTTTAAAAATACATATTTTATTGATTTTTTTACAGAGAGGAAGGGAGAGGGATAGAGAGTTAGAAACATCGATCAGCTGCCTCCTGC
>NW_005366873.1:307952-349029 GCF_000412655.1 Myotis brandtii
GTTTTATTCATTTCAAACGGGCCGGATACGGCCCGTGGGCCGTAGTTTGCCCACAGCTGCTCTATCCACTGAGCCAAACGGGTCAGGGCTAGCAAACCACATTTAATGAAAGGCCAGAGATGTCTGAGCCTCCCCCCCCGCCCCAGGAAAACACATGGAAAGTGGGCTCTGCAGCAGTTACTTCTGAATGGGCTTACCAAAGATGGGGTCTCAGACTGGGACAGCCCTCAGCTGGAGGCCCTGGGAAGGTCCGTGGCTTTGGGGCTCTGGAATTGAAGGTTGTCCCACATCGCTCCTGATGATTTTTTAACACCTTTAAGGAGTTGCATGATTAAACGTGTTCCACTTCAGAAAACTTCAGAACAAGCTGTAAAAAGTAATTTGCAATTCTTCCTTTCTCCGCATCTATGCCGAATGTGGTGTTTAATTACTCCGTAATAGCTTTTTGTTCTGGTGATTTGTTACAAAAATAGACAAGTCCTTTATCATCATTAAACACCAGGATTAGTATTTTTTTTTTAAAATTAGGACTCATTTAAGTATCTTGAAAGGTTTGAAGAAAAATGGCAGAGAACTTTTTCTCCCCCTTGAAATCTGAAGTCTTAAATACAATGCCTTGATATTTACAACAAATGGATCCATTCAAACGGTGTATATTTAAAGAGGAGTCAAGGCAGTAAAATACTCATCTCTTTAAATCACCCAGCAGCTCTTTGAGACAAGATCCTGGAGGGCTGCCAAATTAGACTCTGTAACGTATATTCCCGGGAGGAGGAAGTCGCTGGTGTGTTCCCTCACGTGAGTTCTGAGTCGTATGGAACCTGTTTCCGTTTTAACCTGTTTATCTGAACAGTTTCCCGAGTCCAGCAGCAGGTTCGGATAGTTTGACATGACAGAGCAACACGCCAACCTGAGCCTCCCACCAGTGTGAGTTATCTGATACCTGTTGGCGTAAAGACAAAGTGAGCCACTGAGGAGGGAAGAGAGAGGGTTGCCTTCTCCTCTCTCTTCCTTGGCTGTTCTCTTCATACGGGTCCTGATCGGATTCCCAGGTGTAACTTCTACTCGTGCCCTGTAGACACGGCCGCATGTTAAGGGACCCCTGCTTCCTCCCATTTGCAGAAGGAAGTGCAGTTGATTCACAACTTGGCTGAATTCGTTTGAAGGAAGCTGGCGTGCCCAGGCCTTGATTCAGGTGTTGTGGAAACGCGGGATCATGCCTGTCACAGAGCATTAGCTTTTATACTGTAGTTAGAATTTAAACGTGTGGGTATATTCCAACAGATTATTTTTCTTCGCTAAGCGGGTGAGTTGAGAAAGGGTTGGCAGCTGGTTTTAGTGAAGACAGAGGTCTGGAATTTGGAACGGGAAGGCGGGGGATACTTTCTAAGACTGGGAAAGGAACGGGTTATTTCATCACAAACTGGAAGCTGGCACTTGCCTGTACCCATCATATGCACTGAAAAAAGTTCTTTGTATAAATTACATCATTGGAATCCACAACGAGATCTAAGTGATCTGGGGACCAGTTATCTCAGTGCTTCATGCTTCGTAGGACACAGAGGCATGTTTCGTGTGATGTGCAGAAATCTGTAACTCTGAATCGCAGTTTTAGAGGTAGATGTGGTTTTAGCAGGTATTTAGTTTAACCTCATCATCTAAGACACGAGGGGACTGAGGTTCAGGAAGTTTCTGCCACCTGGCCCGTGTCACAGAGCCAGCTGTGAAAGAGCTGGGGCTGGAAGCTTAGGCTTTGTCATACTTCACCGGCTCTGGGAACAGTCAGAGGACAGGTTTTGCGCCTGGCCGGTCACCTTCTCAGGGACCCATCGGCCGTTGCTGATCCTGTATCTCTTTCAGGAATTCCCTTAAAGCACAGCTGTGCACATTTTACTCACCTGCTCAGAAGTCTTCATGCCTCCCCAGAGAATGCATTTAAAATATGTAAAAATAATATTTTGGAATAGGAAATAAAATCCAAACTTCCCTTCACATCCTATTCCCAGTGGTCCCCAGTCCGTAACCTAGCCCTGCCCTACCTTCCCGCTGCCTCCATTCATGCAGAGACGTTCTGTGTGTCCCCGTATGTTTTCTTTCAGTGTCTGGGTTGAGTTACCTCCTCTCCGAAGCTCACTGAATTCATTCCTGTGGCTGTTGCTTATTTTTGAAAAACTTTTCTTGCGGATAGCTTGGATGAAGTGCTGGTTTTCTGTCTTACATAATAATGGTGTGGGTGTGCCCAGGGGTGCGTGCATGCCTGGGTTCTTTAATGGAGGGTAGGGGTTCTGTTCTGGGTATGTGCATGGCCTCTGAGTAGTAGTTGCCCAATACTAGAGTTGAAACCAGTCTTAGTTACCTCATCGAGAATTCTTCCCGTACCTAGCTGGGGAGGGCAGCTTTGAACTGAGAACTGGGGTACAGCCGCCTCTGTGTGATGTGAGTATTCAGTGCAGCACTTCTTGGGAAGCTTGTGGGGAGCAGACAGCTCCCATCTTGGGAGGCCCTGCAGCAGTGAGAAGAACTCATGCTGGTTTTGAATCCAGCGCCTTCATTTACCAGCACTGTGATCTTGAGGATGCTATCAGTCTCAGTTTCCCCATCTCTAAAATGGGATAACAACACCCATCACTATAACGACTAACTCCGAAGATATGTGGGAAGAGCTTGGAATAGGGTGGGCACGCAGGAGATGGTGGTAAGCATCATCAGGATGTACCAGGCACCCCTTTGCTTAGGAACCATGTTAGACAATTTGTAGTCCCTTCCTCCATCTTTGAAGTCATCAAAGTAGCATCACTCAGACTTCTCTCTAGAGCAGTGGTTCTCAACCTTGGCTGCACATTAGAATCACCTGGGAATCTTTTTAAAATCCTGATTTCTGGGCCTCATCCTCCAGAAATTCTGTTTCTTTGTTATGGGGTGGGGCCACAACATGAAGTGCTGGTGCCCACCATGGCTGGAGGTGGAGAAGGGCGGTGCCCTTGGCCACCCTTGGAGCCACCCTGGCTTCTTGGCAGCCTCTGGCCAGGAAATGGTTGAGGCACCACCTTTAAATCTCTTCACCAGAGGCCTCCAGACGGTTGGTGGCCTGCGATGACATTTCCATCATAATTCCCTTCACTTTCTAAGTCACACCAGCCAGGGCCTGCGACGCCGGCCACATGCTTACCGACGGCCAGGCCTGGCCGGTAATGAGAGTGGTGGGAGGAGAATGGGAAATGACGGCGTTGCTTACCTCACTGAACCCAGAAACAGTCCATCGAGAAATAGCCATGTTACAGCCCGTTCTTTTGAAGCTGTAAGGCAGGTACATTTTGTAACAACTGCTGTAATTTAGAAGATGTCTCAAGCCACAAGCTAGCTCCAGAAATGAGCTTTGTTCTAGCGGCACACTTTGTCTCAAATCTTTAAAATAACTTGATAGGCACTTACTGAGGAATAGCCTAAAAGGCAGAGATTGCAGTGTATTCGTCTTTGCATATGCCCCGCGCTGAGCACGATG
This sequence comes from Myotis brandtii, assembly GCF_000412655.1. Classification (NCBI taxonomy): domain Eukaryota; kingdom Metazoa; phylum Chordata; class Mammalia; order Chiroptera; family Vespertilionidae; genus Myotis; species Myotis brandtii. The sequence goes on from NW_005366873.1 coordinate 311,455, forward strand.
CCCGGCCTGCCCCAGGGGCTGGAACAGGCTGGCACGTGGCCTGCTCTCCCATTTAGGAGCAGGTAGAAGAAATGGCTCCACTGGGACAGGACTCAGCATTAAGCACCCACCGTGTTTCCCACTTCTACACGGGGCGGCCCGGAAGGGATTAAGGACCCAGAGATATTTTGTCTCTGCTTCTGCAATGCACACAATGAAGGCCGTTAAGCCAATGAAACTGTCTTCTGTTACGGGAGAGTCTGAGCAAAAGGAGGTGTAAGAATTTAAGAGTTATCTCAGTTGTTGAAGAGGCAGGATTCTAGTTCATACACCTTTTTTTGTTGTTTGTTTTAATCCTCACCTGAGGACATGTTTTTGTTAATTTCAGAGAGAGAGAGAGAGAGGGAGAGGGAGAGAAACATCAATGTGAGAGTCAAACATTTATGGGTTTCCTCCTGCATGCACCTCGACGGGGGATTGAACCTGCAACCTAGGTATGTGCCCTGACCGGGAATTGAACCCACGACCTTTCAGTGAATGGGACAACCCCCCAACCAACTGAGCCACACCAACCCAGGCCATGTACGTTTGTTAAAACCACCTGCTAACCTGTTCCCACAGCACGCAGCCCGGAGGAGTGTTGCAGAGTGGAGTGGCAGCACCCATAGCTCAGTGTTCACACAGGGCGTCAGCTTTGGAATAAGCCCTGGCCATGTTCCTTCACCTCCAAACCTGCTTTCTTTGCCCCGGAGAGTGGGGGTGAAGGCTCGGTTGGCTCGGTCCTTTGGGCATTGGCTGGGTAGAGAAGGAGCAACTGGACGCCCTGCTCCTCTAAGCTGGCATCTTTATCTCCAGAAGCTGCCACATCTCAGGTACAATCTTAGGTCCATTTCTGTTTCCTCTGTTGGGGGTACAGATGCATCTCTGGATAGTTTCAATCTATCTATCTATCTATCTATCTATCTATCTATCTATCTATCTACCTATCCATCCATACACCAGAGGCCCAGTGCACTGATAGGGTTCCCAGTGGCTGCCAGCTGCAGGCCGGGTCCTCCCTCCCTTACCCCGGCCGGCCTCCGCCCCCTGGTCGAACTCCTGGATGAACTCCTGGTCGAGGGAACAATTTGCATATTACGCTTTTATTATATAGGATATTTATTGGTTTTAGAGAGATTAAGGGAGAGGGAGAGAGAGAAACATCAATGATGAGAGAAAATCATTGATTGGCTGTCCCCTGCATGCCCCCAACTGGGATTGAGCCCGCAACCCAGGCATGTGCCCTGACCTAGAATTGAACCATGACCTCCTGGTTTGTGGGTCAACACTCAGCCATTGAGCCACACCGGTGGGGCTCTGAATAGTTTTATAAGGTGTCTGCAGAGCCAAAGTTTAGAGCTTGCCTCTGCCCCACAGCCCTATTCTCACTGCCCTGGGCCGGTGGAGCAAAGAGGAACCCAGGGCAGGAGAAGCAAGAAGCTCCCTACACAGGTCAGGGTTGCCCAGTGAGGGCGAAGGGGGGAACCCTCACAGAGGACATGCAAAGCCCCTTCCCGATAAAACCCCTTTGAGAAGACATTTTCATCCTGTGAACAGTGGTCTGTCATCTCAGACTGATCTTTCATCATTTCCAAAAGGCCGCCCTTTTGATCCGGATTCTTAAAGAGGGCAGAGGAAGTTCTCTGGGCCGGGCTTATTTGGGAAACATTTGTGCTTTGTGAAGACTTGGGCACGCCAGTGTTTAAAAGGCCACGCTGAGCATCTTTAACTCTACTCCAAAGGACCCCTTGGCCGAGGGCAGCAAACAAGGAACCTTTTGTGCCTTCATAATTGCCCAGCAGCAGGCATTTTATAGCTACTGAGTGGACTTCAAAGTTAATTACCGTTTAGACCTCTGCATAAAATAATCCCCCCAAACACTGGGGATCAGGGAAGTTTTGATGATTTATTTATATTTCAAAATCTAAACCGGTGCTACCCAATAGAAACAGAATGCAAGCTACATGTTTAATTTAAAATTTCTAGTGCCACCATCGAACTATTACAAAGCTCAGGTGACATTGATTTTAAATAACATTTAATTTCACTTAATTTACCCATAATATCATTTTAGCTTGTAACTCAATGCAAACAATTATTAATAAGCTATTTGGCTTTTCTCACTAACCAAGACTTTGAAATCTGACATCTCTTCTATACTTAAAGCACATCCCAATTCAGACGCACCACGATCCAGCTCGGTGGCCACGCGTGGCTGCGTGTGGACCAAAGCCAGGCAGGGATGAGTTCATAGGATGAAGAGTTGGGTACCTTATGAGGGATTGGCTTGCCCAGCTGTGGTCTAGAGAAGCTCAGAGGTGACGATGCTGCGCGTTAGAAATGTAGTCACAACCTGGGACTGTTTTTTTCTTCTTCAAACAGCTTTATTGGTACACTAGAGGCCCGATGCATGAAATTTGTACAAGGGGCTTGGTCCCCGCAGCTGCAGCAGCTGCCTCTGCCTCACGCCCCCCCCCCCACCCCTACCCCCCCGACGGCTTAGTCCGGAAGGTTGTCTGGAAGGTCATCTGGAAGGTCGTCCAGTCTAATTAGCATATTATAGATAATTCACATATCATACAACTCACCCCTTTAAAGTGTACAGTTCAGTGGTTTTTAGTAAATTCATGGAGTTGTACATCCATCAGACAATCAATTTTAGGACTTTTTTGTTATTCCCAAAAGAAACCAGGCACCACTCAGCTGTCGTTCTCTCCCATCTCTCATCCCCTCCAGCCCGGGGCAACCATTAATCTATCTTTGGTTTCTAGATTTGCCTATTCTGGACATTCCACATAAATGGAACCGTGGTACATGTGGTCCCTGTGACTAGCTTCTTTCACTTGGTATCATGTTTGAAAGATTCATCCATATTGTAACTTCTATTAGTACTTCATTTCTCTTTATTGCCAGATGAGATCCTGTTGTATAGATATACCACATTTTATTTACACATTAACCAGTTGAGAGATATTTGGGTTGTTTCCACTTCTTAACTATCGTGAGTGATGCTGCTGTGAACATTTGTGTACAAGGTTTTGTGTGGATATATGCTTTCTTGTCTTTGGGGTACATGCCTAGGAGTGGAATTGCTGGGTCACGTGGTAGCTCTATATTTAACCATTTGCGGATCTGCCAGACTGTTTTCCAAAGTGGCTGCCCCATTTTGCATGCCAACCAGCAGTGTATGAGGACTCCCAATTTCTCCAGATCTTTGTCAACACTTGTTGTTTATCTGCCTTTTTGATTATAGCCATCCGAGTGGGTGTGCAGTGGTATCTTGGGTGGTTTTGATTTGCAATTCCCTGATCCCTAATGATGGTGAGCATTTTCCCATGTGGTCTTTTGTATATCTTCTTTGGAGAAATGTCTATTCAGATTCTTTGCCCATTTTTTTTTAAGTTGAATTTATTGGGGTGACATTGGTTCACAAGACCATACAGGTTTCAAGTGTACAACTCAATAAAACATCATCTGCACACTGGATCTTGTGCTCACTGCCCCAAGAAAAGTCTCTATCTATCCCCAACCTCCCCCCGCCCCTTTGCCCTCCTCCACCTGGCCCCCACTCCCCTTTCCCTCTGGCTATCACCACCCACCACACTGTTGTTGGGGTCTGTGTGTTATTTATGTATTTCTTTTGGCTAATCCCTTCAACTTCTTTCATCCAGTGCCCCCACCGCCCTCCCCTCTGATAGCTGTCAGTTTGTACCCTGTATCCATGCCTCTGTTTCTGTTTTGTTTGTCAGTTTATTTTGCTCATTAGATTCCACATATAAGTGAGATCAAATGGTATTTATCTTTCTCTGACTGGTTCATGTCACTTAGCCTAATAATCTCCAGGACCATCATTGGGTATATGTCTTTTACGTTTTTGACTTGTCATAGTTGTTTATATAGTCCAGGTACAAGGGCCTTATCACACATATGATTGGCAATTATTTTATATAATTCTATGGAGTTGTATTTTCACTTTCATGATGGTTCCCTTTGAGGGATAAATGTTTTTTATTTTGATTATGTCCAGTTCATTTATTTTTCTTTCATTGCTTCTGCTTTTGATGTCCTATTTAAGAAACTATTGCCTAATCGAAAGCCACAAAGATTTATATCTTGTTATCTTCTAAGAGTTTTATAGTTCTAGCTCTTTGATCCATTTTGAATTAATTTGTATGTGGTATGAGATAAGGGTCCATTTTAATTCTTTTACATGTGGATATTCAGTTGTCCCAGCACCATTAGTTGAAAATATTTCTTTTTTCCTATTGAATTGTCTTAAACAAAATTCAATTGACTATATCTAAGAGGGTTTATTTCTGGACTGTCAGTTCTAGTCCTTTGATCAATATGCCTGTCCTTTATACCCATACCTCACTGTCTTCATTAAATGTTGCTTTGAAATAAGTTTTGAAATCAGGAAGTGTGAGTCCTCCAACTTTGTTCTTTTTCAAGATTGTTTTGGCTATGCAGAAGATCTTGAGCTTGCCTATGAATTTTAGGATCGGCTTGCTGACTTCTGCAAAGAAGGCTGCAATTTTGATAGGATTGTGTTGAAAGTGTGTATCAGTTTGGAGAGTATTTCCATTTTAATGGTAGTAAGTCTTTGACCCATGGACCGGACTCTGTTCCCGATTTAGTTCCTTTTCTCCTCTTCCACAGAGACATCACTGTGCTTTGTGGAACTTTGCAAAGACCTTGACCCCTGTCATTTACCCACCTGGTAATACAGAGCATAGTAGGTTGTTAGATCCAGAGGGAAAATGGACAGACTAGTTAAATCACCTTTGATGTGCTAGGAGGATGAGAGGTGCAGGGAATTTATTCAGGAATAGGTCCTAAAGTGCACAGACTTCAAAACCCCAATGGTGCGTTACAGGTAGAGCACTTATTATTGTTTGTATCTTTGTCTACTCTATATTATTCACACCCAATTCCAGGCGCTCATTGTCCCAATATTTTATTATGACAAATCTCAAGCCTAAGAAAAGTCGAAAGAACTGTACAGTAAACATCCAGCTGGATTCTACAGTTAAGAAATCTTTACCTATGCCTAAGTAATGAGGTTATTTTCTTACGTTTTTGTTTTCTAGAAACATTATAGTTTAAGCATTTATCTATAGGCCTATAGGCCTGTGACTTATTGTGAATTAATTTTTGTGTATTGCCTGAGGCAGAAGTCTAAGTTTGTTTTGGTCTGTATGGGTGTTCCAGTACCATTTGTTGAAGAGACTGGCTTTCCATTATTGGATTACATTGGCTCCTTTGTCAAAAAGCAAATGATTGTAAATTTGCAGGTCTATTTCTGGGCTCTCTATTCTGCTCCCTAGACTGCTTGTCTGTCAGCGACACTGTCTTAATTTCTGTGGCTTTATTTTATGTCTTAAGTCAAGTAGTATCAACCCTCTGACTTTTCTCTGCTTTATCAAGATAGCTGTGGCTACTCTAGATTCTTATGTTTCTTATACATTTTAGAATTGGCTTGTCATTTCCTACAAAGAATTTGGTGCACTTGCTGTTGGGATTGTATTGAAAATATAGGTTAATCGGGGGAGAAACAATATCTTAATAATACTGAGGCCTTCAGTCTGTGACTATGGCATATACCACCATCTATTTAGGTTTTCTTCCATTTCCCGTGAGCCCATTTTATTTCTTCTGACTCCCTTGTCCTGTTGCTCCATGGTCCCACATCTCCACATTTTGAATCCTACTGTACAGTGGTGATGGGGGTGTGCCCTACAGTCAGATTGCCTATGGGGTCTTTGGCAAATGAACTTATTGGTAAAATGAAGGTGAGAATGATACGTACTACTAGAGGCCCGGTGCACGATTCATGCATGGGTGGTGTCCAGCTGCCCTGTCCCGATCGGGGCTGATTGGGGCAGGCTGGCCAGGGGGAGGGGCCGCAGGAGGTTGGCTGGCTGCAGTGCACATCATAGCAACCAGTTGTTCTGGTCGTTCCAGTCACTTGGCTTTTATATATATAGGATTTTAAGTAAAGTCCTAAGAAACGAGGGCTCCATAAATGCTAGCTTTGTTTAGGACTGTCCTTCACGATCCAGCTCACATTGTATCTAGTCCGTGAAGACTGCCCAGAGCCCCCTCCTCAAAATGTCTCTGTTCCTCACTGTCCTGTTTTCATTTCCAGGTAGATTTGGCGCTCTTGCCTTGAGTGTGCCTGACTCTCCTTTTTATTATAAGCTCTTGGACTGTGGGGTCTGGATTTCAGCTTCCTTTGAGCCCATTATGTGCTCATTACATTGTATCAACTCCAGCGGACACTAACAAAGTATCAGAAATTTCTATTTTATTTTTTTTCAGAGTGTGAGCGCATCCACTGTCTTATTGTTTCCTTGAAGAATTAGTGAAGGCAGGCTTTCACTGCAACTAGGGATCCCCAAGAGAGGATTACCCACCAGCCATCGCCAGTTAGGGCAGAGGTAGAACTAGAACCCAGCTCCCTGGACTTGAAGAATAATAGCCATGATGCTTGGAAATATATATATATAATGCTTAAAATACCTTCAGCTCTGTGAGATGCTGGCAGCCTTTTGTTCAGGGCAAAGCAGCTGCACAGATCCTTCATGAAACTGACATCTACATATCCTGACTGTGTTGAGCCACTGAATGTCATACAGGTTTAAAAGAATCTTAAACTGCGGCATGAACTTCCCCTTCCTTTTTGCAAAGGCGCCCAGTAAAGTATGGCCTGTGGTACCCGGATTAACTGCTTACTGCCTCTTCTTCCCAAAGATGAAAAGGTACAGCCGCAGAGGCTGTTGGGAGGGTGTCCTCAGCCCTCGTGGTCCCCTGCCCCTCGGAGATGCCTGGCTTCGATGCACCAGAGCCCAGCCCAGTGTGCGGCCCTGCCGTGCACGTGGGGTGATGGAGAGAGAGGAACCGTTCTGAGCCTCTGAGTGGGTGACTTTAAAAAATGTGCTGCCTTCCCGAAGAAAGACCTGTGCACTTGACACATTCATGGAAGAGCCTAGAGTTCACGTTTAACTTCTTGCTCCCAACTACCTCTGAAAAATACCAGCACTTCCCTGATATAGAGTGTGGGCAGTACTTGTGCGCTTTAATGTTTGTTCATTGGATAAACATGGATCCTGCTTCCAAAGGAACAGATCGATTCGGAGAGAATGAACGCTGCATTGCTGGAGATGTTTTCTCCCATCTCCCCCCCCCCGCCGGCCTGCTGGGCATGGGGTGCAGATTCTGGCATAGTTCCCAGGTAACCTGGGAACACAGAGGGTCCTAGCGAAAGGTTCCTTATGGAGCTTTAGAACCGGAAGGGACTGCAGAGACTCCAGTCAAACCTTGGGGACCCAGAGGGCTGCCATGATTCATCCTCGATTTTTCAGGGGATTCATGGCAGGGCCTGGCCAGAACCTGTACTTCCCGAAATGGGTCCGGCCAGAACGAATCCCGTGGCCAAAGCTTCCTCCTGGAAGACTTGGGCCAATTAGCTGGAACATGTTTACTTCCAAATCATTCTAATCAGCAGTGCTTGATGTTGGGGGCGGCTTCTCCGAACTCAGACTTTAATTGTCTCTGGCTCCTGGAAGCTCTCCTGATAGTAATTTGTGCCAAGCCATCAGAATAATGATGATGGCATTGTCTTATGTTTGCTTTAAAGTTGTCCATCCTGGTAACAATCACCTGGCGAAGAAAGAGATTTATTCTGCTAGACATTTGTAAATACCGAGTTTGAAGTTAGGACACGGGGTAACCAGTCCTATTAAAACCTGGATCTCAGAGACCTGCCTGAGGGATATGTACATGATGAAACTAACCAGTTGACTTGGAAATGGAGATGACAGAACATCTCTCAGGAAGTACACGCTGGGTGGGTGGGGGTGGGGGTGCAAATAGAAATTGATTCATGGAGGCCCTATAACCTTAGAGGTTTTCAGCTGGTTTATAATTTATCTGTAATGGGAAGTATATTTTACCACCGAGATAATATCTTGAGATAAATCTGAAATCACCAGCCATATTATGAATGTGTTTATGGATGTGTGTGAAATGCAGGGAATGAGATTTTTTTTTTCTCTGTGACTGTAATTTAGTGTGGATAAGATGACAAATAAGCTCTATGCAATAACAGCCCATCTGATATAATGTGTGTAATTTTAAACTTGAAACCATCATGTTTTAGAACTGGAAGGGACCTCAGAGATCACCTAGCACAAATCAGCTTTCTGATGGAGGAGCTGCATCCGGAGAAGATGAGTGGCTTTGCCTCTAGTGCCAACTAGAATCCAGAGATTTAGACGGTTGGGTTTGTAGAAAAGAAGGCTCCGTATCCACAGACTCATTTTTAGTGTTTTACCTTTAGTAGTTTTATGTCATTGCTAATCAGAGCTATAATTGATCAAAGCCATAACTGATTAGACCCATAATTGATGAGAGCTATAACTGATCAGGCCTATAACTGATCAGAGCCATAACTGATGATCAGACCCACTGATGAGAGCTATAACTGATCAGGCCTATAATTGATCAGAGCTATGACCGATCAGAGCTATAACTGATCAGACCCATAATTGATCAGATCTATAACTGATCAGAGCCGTAACTGATTTCTTCTGGAAGGTGGACCTACTCTTCAGCCCTTTGCAGATGTGGATGGATACTTCATAAAAACACTCTGTGACTCCTAATTACAATTCAATTACGTAAGTTTACGGAAATTAGAACAAAGTTTTTTGTCGACCTCTCCTTTTGGTTGCACTATTCATGTGGCTCCTTATGACTTGTTGGTGAGCTGACTTAAAGGACCTTTGCATATGTGGATGGATGCTTCATAAAAACACTTTCTGTGACTCCTAATTACAATTCAATTGCGTAAGTTTACGGAAATTAGCACAAAGTTATTTGTCAACCTCTCCTTTTGGTTGCACTATTAATGCGGCTCCTTATGACTTGTTGGTGAGCTGACTTAAAGGAATTCAGAGCAAGTCACGTACGCCGTTCTTTTGAAAGAAAAACACTGGCTGCTGAAGGGATTGAGTTTAATATAGTTTCATATCAGAGCGGTTTTAATAACGCCATCTAAAGTATTCGTACATGAATTCATTAAGCCCAGATTAGTCTTATTATAATTACTCAAAAAGTAATTCAATTGAAGAGAAAACATTTTAAATGGATATAAAATACACTGTTCGCTGGGAAGCCAGCCTGTTCTACTTTATCAGCTCCATAAAGTACTGCAGAATTGAACATAACTTTCACAGTATACAGAATGCTATCATAAAAAGTATTATTCCTAAATCTATTTTTTTATGTTCTTTCAGTAGTTAAGGGCTTTATCCCTCTGTGCGACGAATGAGATAGACTGGGGATGTAATGTCATAAAAATGGTAGGGACTCACCAGCTCCGTCCCTTGCACTGCCCCCGAATCAGTGTGGGCTGGTGGTTCTAAGCACGGGGCCTGCGATTGATGTTGGTGGCACATTCCCTAGGAAATGTAGTAGGAAGATACTTCAGGGCTTAAAATAATTTTTTTTCTTACAACAAAAGACATCTATTGAAGGCCACGTGCCTTCAGAGGTAAGACAGTGACAGGCAAAGTCGTGGTCTTCATGTCTAACATGATAAAAGGGGAAGAGAGGCCAGGAGCAGGGAGAATATGATAGGACTTTACCCGGCCTGGGTCCCAAATGAGACAGAGAAGAAAAAGGACGGAGAGATTCAAGTCCCACCGCATTCAAGAATGGGGAATCAGGCCCTAGCCAGTTTGGCTCAGTGGATGAAGCCTTGGCCTGCGGACCCGAAGGGTCCTGGGCTCAATTCTGGTCTAGAGCGTGAACCTCAGTTGCAGGCTCCTCCCCTGCCAGGGCCCTGGTCAGGGCTTGTGCGGGAGGCAACCATTTGATGTGTTTCTCTAACATCTATATTTCTGTCTTTCCCTCTCCCTTCTACTCTCTCTGAAAATCAATGGAAAAATATCCTCGGGTGAGGAATAAAAAATCAATCAAACAAACAAACAAAAGAACAAGAATAGGGAAGCAGGAGGGGCCTGGGTGTGGGCTGCCTGAGCTGTCTGGTTTTGGAGACACAGGACACTAATCACAGCCCCGTGTGGTGCCATGGAGACCACGTGGGGACTCCGAGGAGCCTCGGATGCTCGCTGGCCGGGCTCCCGGAGAGCACAGGCCTGCACCTGGCCAGGAAGGGCTCCCGTAAGTGGTTTGTTGTGTTCAAACTTTACCTAATTTATGTAATAAAGTAGCCGAACGCTTTGCCCAGACAAATCCTTCGTGGAGCCCCACTGCACCCAGTAGAGGTTTTCAGTTCCGCGGCCCCCACACAGTCCCTACCTCTTTTGAACCCTGGGCTTCCAGGGGGCACGGCTTGAAACACGGATCGAAGCCCAGGGCAGGTGAGCCCCTTACAGGGTGACCTTGAGAAATCATGGCAGGCCCAGAGGAGACAGGCAGTGTCGGAGGGGTGAGTGGTGCTGAAAATCAAGGCTGGGCCCTGGGTTTCTGGAACTTCTAATCGCACCCCTTTAGATCATGGAGGATTGAAGATAGGATGTCATTGGACCGCTGATGGCAGACTTGAAAAATAATTCATCCGTAAGGTAATGTTTGAGAGTTGCTTACGAGTTTCTCAATGCACAGAGCTCCATGATGAGAAGAAGACATGAAAACGGTCATTTTATTTTAGGATTTCCTCTGGTGATAACTTTTACAGCCCTACAGAAAGTCACCAAGGTTTCTCAAGGAGCAGGCAACCAATCAATGTTGACTTGTAACGCTACCATTCACAGAAGTCTGAGTACTACTGTGTACTCAGTTACTGTGCACGCTTCTCCATCGTACCTCGTTTGGTCTGCACAGCACTGTATGAGGTAACACAGACGTTAGCTGTGGTCATTATCTCTCCCTGCTGCTGATGAGAAAAGCGAGGTTTGAAAGGCTCAGTCGTCTGCCTGAGATCACACAGCCAGACCTGGGCCCAACTCTGACTTCAAGGCCTGAGCTCTCTGCTACCCTGCTTTATTGCTTATGATTATAAGAACAGTAACTTGCACTGACTGAACGTGTACCACAAACCAGCTACCATGTGCTCACTGAGAGCGTTACATGTATGATCTTGGTTGCTGTCGTGCATTTGGAAGGGTAAATCCCCATTTTATAAATGAAGGAATGGAGACCAAGAGGGGTTAAATAGCTGGCCCAGGATCTGAACCTAGCCCAGGATCATCAACCTCAGTCCATGGGCTCTGTGCTGATTAAATTACCTGCCTTGACCTTCATGATATCCCTGTGGTAGGACAAAGTGTATCTCAACCATCCCCACTTATCAGATGAGAACACAGGCTACAAGAGGTCCTCTTCCCCCCACCAGGTTTCCACCTCATGAGGAGTTGGGACCCAGTCTTAGGTCATGGGATCCGGTGGCCACCATCATGTGGTGACATGGCCCTGGAATGTATCTTGGAGAGAAGGAAATAACCCTGCCCTCCCTGAGGAGCCCATCTGCAATTTTGGGGCCTAGGCTTTGTCAATGGGAATCTACTCTGGAGTGCCTGCATTCACCAAGAGGGAAGGCATTGGAGGGACCCACTTTCCAGCATAGGAAAGAAAGAATTCACTTCATTCACAGGGTTTGCAGGACACAAAAGCCACAGACTGCATTCTGGTACTCTTCATAGCCATGGATAGAGCCAGCTGGGCTTTGAAATTTGATGAGGGAGCCGCCTAGCCCACCTTGAAGTTGACTTTGGCTCATGGTGAACCTGACCCCACTCCAGGAATCAGCATTCATCCCACTCTTCCCTCCCTCTTTTCCTCTGCCCCTGGTTAGTTGAGTCCTGGTAAAAGTTACTGTGCTTTACTGTAAAAGCGCTTGTACTTGAGACTTTTCTTTCTCTAGCTCAAACCACAGGAGGACTCACAAAGACAGCTGTCTCCCCAGGTGAGAGCTCTTAAATGGGAGTTAAGTGCATGCATTTTCAAGAAACTAAACTCCCCTCATATATAATTTACCCTAGAAAAGAAAGCAAAAGTGAGAGAGTGTATGATTACATAGTCTGAGCACCAGTAGCTTTGCTTCCTCCCGTCTTAACGGAAGTCGGGCACACTTTTCACGGTTTGGCCTATCTTTAATGCTACGGGCTGTGGGCTAAGTGTGATATGGTAATAATAGTGAGAGCGTTCCTGACTATAGTTATGGACTGTGGATCGAAATAGTAAATTATTCTTAGCAGACTGAAGGGGCAATAAGACTGCCATCCAGGTCTGCTCATAAAACAAAGCCATAGATAAATAAAGGAGCGCCAACTCACTTAACCCGTGTGGCTCTGCGCACGGCTGATTATTAACCCGGGCGCAGGAGAGGGGTTCACCCGGTGGAGTTAAATCATTTTTAATAGAGGTAAACACTGGCCGTGTGGACGAGCAATGCTCCAGAAAGTTTTTAATCAGCAGCGTTTAGGAATCCCCCGGCCTAATTGCCATCATTTATTAATACTAATAAATAATCTAGTCTTTTTACGGCCCCTGTCTCCGAAGGACTCCGTGCATTAAACGTCTCTGGGGTGTGAGTCTCTCAGCAGGGATGCGGGAGGGGCAGGCATCCTTGATGTTCAGTCCTCGTTGAAGAAACTGGACATAGAGTCTTATCTCAAGTCCTTCTTCCCCCCTTTCTCCTTCCCACATCTGCGGTCACTGACTGACACCCATGGCCTTTCATCTATCTATAGGACCAGCGTGGCTCCAGGGGGTGGGGGTGGGGCTGGAGAACAGGCCTTCTTTGTTCCCCTGAAGGACTGGGCTGTGAGGTTTTCTCCCTGGGGACGTGAGTAAGAGCAGAGCTTTGTCCGAAGGAGTTCATTTCCTCTGCACAAGTGTCCCTGGAGGCCTCTGGGCGCAACCTGGCTGTGGTTAGGGTGGAGGCTCCCAGCTCTGAACTCGTGTGAGTTCCATTTCCGGGGAGAGCGGACGAATGGCGCCGAGTCTTCCTCTCGAGGGATTCCCCACAACCACTGATGGGAACGAGTTCCTGCAAATTCTCTAACTTAACCTCCCAGCACCAGAGCTGCGGCCCTCAACAAGGAGGAAACTCCCGCTCAGAGTGTGACTGACTCCCAAGTAATTCCTAGGGGCTGGTCAGACTCAAAGATCACGCTCCAATGTGAGGCTCGTTCATAGGGACTGGTCCCTATGGTTTGGGAGACGGGGGTGTTGGGCATGAACACCAGTGAAGAAGATGGTAAGAGTATTTTTGTGGGTAATATTGTGTGAGGCCCACAATGGGAGGCTTGAGTGTGTGTGTGGCGGGTGGGGGTGGGGTGGGGTAAAATGTAGCCAAACAGCACAAAACTTACTGTCTTCTCACTTAGTTTCTGCTCTTCTGTCCATGAGTCATTTGAGCCTGGATGGCTGGCCCAGTCGGGGAAAGTCAAATTTTCAAGGAGGAACCCAAGCCATTAGTATACAGAGCAAAGAGCTAAATGATGCTAACGACAAAATGATTTATGCCACAGACTACAAAAGAAATACATTTACAGTGTAAATTACAAGATAAGTCATGGGCAAAATTGTTGCAATATTTATACTGGTGTTTATTCAAATTTACATTTGAATAAAAAGGTGCAAATGTCAATGAAGCTGAAAAAGGGTTCTTTTAGAAATCTAAAATAGCTCCTATGGAAATCAAGAGAGTTTTTTTGTGTTGTTTTTTTTTTTGAGGAGAAGATATGACTAGTATTTGTGTAGATTTGCCTGCGAAAGCATGGAATACCCAGTGGATTTGGAAGGAATAAGGTCACTATATCCCTGCCCCAATTTCCTCCCTCCCTGCCCACTCGCTGTTGCTTTCCAGTGATTCAAATCTGTACTGAATTTCGAAGGACGTGCTCCCTGTCAAAGCCATGGAGAGGAGGTTGAGGACTGTGGACAGATGTCGAGACTGGATACGTATTTGAAAGACTAATCATATTTCACGATGTTTCCAGGGTTGGAAATTTTTGTCTGTTTTCATTAGAGGAGCATGATACATCTCGAATTTGTACTTTGCTAACAGGGATGGGCTTTCGTGCTTCATTAAGGTCAAATGAATCTCAGTGTCGCCCTGGCTCAGCCTCTAGCGCCATGGGTGGCCTTGGGGAGAATCTCTCCCGTCCCTGGGACTCAGGTTCCTCATCTGTCACATGAGGGGGTTGGACCAGGTGGGCGTTACGACAGACCAGCCCTCTCTCCTTCTCGCTGGTGTGGGAGCACACCACGCCAGGCAGTTAGGAGCCGCCAGAGTGATGAAGACACTTAGCCCCTGTCCTCAGGAGCTCAGGGCTCCCATAAATAACTAATTATAATAGGAGCTGTAATTGCAACGCGCACACATTACTCTGGGAGCACAGAGGCGGACGCTGACTTCCCTCTCCGTGGGGGTGGGCTCTGGGAAACCTTCCAGTGGCTATGACATTTGAAGGCCGGGAGGAGGGCTCCTGCAAGTGAGCAGGCTGGTCAAAGTGGGTGGTGCAGATTCTATGTTGGAAGCAGCAGGTGCAAATGACCGTGGTTTGCTGAGGGAGCTGTACTTGGTTCTTCTCAGGCTCTGGGCAGTGTCCAGGGAAGGGAGGTGAATGGCTCATAAATGAATTGCTGGGGCTCGTGATGAATGACTGGGGTTAGAGAATGACAGAGCACATATAAATTAGAGCAGAGTGGTTAACGTCCCGTAAAGGTACCAATATGGGCTGTTTGCACCCCAGTTGGTGTTCACGAGTGCGAGAGAAAGGGTGGTATTTTAGCCACCTCCCTGGAACTGGGAGTCTGCGGTCTGGCCTGGGTGGAGGTGTATGGAATGGGAATGATGCTCCTTAGGGGGTCACGTGTGCTCCGTTGAAATGAAAACTGCTCCCACAGGTGTTCTGTCCGTGCCGTCTGTCTCACCCACCTGGTCACATCTCATCCACACCATTCATGGGCCGTTGGCTCTGCGTGACCTTGTAGGAGCTGATGGGTTAGTAGGGATGGCTGACAACAAATTTAGATGTTGATGATACAGTTCTTATTTAGTTTTTGAGATGAAAATAACTTTTCAAGTTTAGATTATAAATGTGTAAGACATGTTCATTGTTAAAATTTAGAACAATACAGAAATGCTTCCATAAAATTAAAAAATGATGATCTCATTACCAATGGAATACTATACAGTGGTGAGCATGAATGATCTACTACAGACTACAGCGTGGGGACCCACACTCTGTGGAGCAAAGAAGGCAGACAGAATAAATTCACACGGAATCCGTTCATTTATACAAAGTTCAAAAATAGTCAAAGCCAATGTAAGGTGTTAGAAGTCAAGCTAGGGTTCCCCTTAGGGGGGTGTTAGTGACTGCTTGCTCATTTATGCTTCTTGTAGAAGTGTGGTTCCCAGTGCCAGACACAGTGCTTGGCATATGGTAGCCTTGCAAGTATTTGTTGAAACAATTTTTTTTCACCTTTGATCTAGGATTTCATAGGAAGGCATGGTCTTAGTTGTGAGTTATGATGCGGGGAATTTACACCCATGTTTTGTTTATATGATTTCAAGATTCATAGGCCCTTCCTCAGTTCATCCTTCTGTGTGTCCTTGTTGCTTAGTTGTTACTTATACGCCGGTCCAGGCAGCTTAGTTGTGGCTAAGAAGATGGTTTCTGGAATCCAACCGACTTGGGTTCACTCCTGAGCCCCATTACTTACTTGTCTGTGGTTTGGGATGAGTTACTCAGCCTTCCAGACACTCAGTTGCCCCACCCGTAAAATGAGCATGATCCCCCAGCTTACTCTGCTGAGGTGCTGTGAAAATGAGCGTATTAAAAATCTCAACGACCAAATGTTGTGCCTTTACTACGTCACGGGTAGTGTTCTGAGCCCTGCAGACATCAGCCACGATTTGTTTAATCTTCCCAATACTCCTGTCTACTTGTGGTTTAGAGAATGTCAACCACAGAGTTAGTAAGTGTCGAGCCAGGATTCAAGCCAGGGCGGTTTCATGCCAGAGCCCAAGCTCTTAACCGCTGCCTCCGAGTTAAAGGAACTACGTACGCATGGAGTGCTTAAGCAGTCAGCATACGTTCGCTATGATTATCGTCATGGTCATGTTCAACATTATTATTAATTTTCTTTCTCCTCTCTCTCTCCCCGCCCTCCTGCCCTGTTTCTCCTCCCTCCTGGCAGACGTGTTTCAGCAAGGTAAGATCATTCACTGCCTTCTGCCTGCTTTCCCATTGGCTGTGCTGTTTGGGGAAGAAGGGTATATAGTCTGTGTGCAGAGTGTCACGGGGCTTCTTATTCTCTCTGCACATGTCACGGGGGCTTTAGGAGGCCAGATGAGGACAATGGCCTGAGGTGGCCTGAAGTGCCATCCAGCCTCGGGGTCTTCCCCTGGACCATGTTTGGGGGACGGATGGGGATGGGACAACTGGGGCAGGGACATTGGGGACCCTTTGTGGCTGAGCCCCTGTCAGGGGGCAGGGGCGCTGTAGGACTTGTGACGGGTGAAGAGCAGGTGTCTCTGGAGGCGGCCAGGTGGAGGCCCCATCGCTCAGGGCTTCTGCATCAGGGTCAGCCGGAGCTTGCTCAGGGCTCCCTAGGTGGGTGTTTGCCAAACAACCGTGTCACTGTCCCGGAGGTGTGGGCAAGACCACAGCTGGCCGGTCGCTGCATGCCCTCCAACCCAGGCGCCCCCCACAACCCCTCTGACTGGGCCTGTGCCAGAAACAGGGCCAGGCAAGGGTGGGCAATGTCTTGTCTGTTTGGCCAGCCAAGGTCATGTGCTCTGGGAGCTGGAGACTGAATGCTTGACCCCGAGTGTGCATGTCTGTCTTTGTCCCCACGTAGGACGCAGGGCCCTGGGAGACTCAGGGGCATGGCCTGGTTGAACCTGCTAGACCTTCACGCAGGGGGACCAGCCTCATTCCCGCCTTTATCACAGTCAGAAGCTAGTGGGCAGCGTGGCAGGGAATAACTGTTTGTATTCAAGCTGGGAGATATGTTGGTAGCACAGTCTGCTGCGTCTTTCTTGAATCCAAGTCTGGCTCAGAAGAGGAGCCTGGTTTAAAAATACATCCAGGCTTGCCATAAATAGCTTCCGAATCATCTTAAAGGCTTGCTATTTCCACAACTATTATTTCACCCCCGACAGGCAGCACGTGCTACGGGAACGTCGGCCTGCTCTCCCTGATAGAAGCGCAGTTGTGGGTAACAGTGAGGGGGACTGTTGCGATGTCTTTTAAGAGTCTGCAGTCAGAGACCCGCTTTTATAAATAATTCATAAATCCCAGCAAGCTACAAGTAATATGTTCCATTTGGCTGGAGACTAACAGATGCGCAAAACTGAGAAGGAGCCGCGCCCGTTCACGTCATGGAAGGGTCGCCGTCAGAACCCCTGGACAGATTGGGGGCTCGGTGGGACGCTCTGGGAGAGAGGTGGGTTGTTTCCTGCGGACCGGACTGCCAGCACTACCCAGTGCTGAATGGCGTGTCCCCTTCCGAGGCACAAAATGCCTGCGTTTCGACCCTCTTGCGGGAGCGTGGGAGTGTCCCTGGTTGTTGTCATCGGCATAAAAAATGGCCCATCAGGCCGCCTCTGTCAGGTCTGCCTTCTTTTTAAATCCGTCATGCCGTTTGATGGATGGCATTTGCCTGTCAGTAACAGTGATATGCAGAGCAGAAGTTATAATCATCTCCAAGGCACTGGCTGGCGAGGCCTAATAGCATCTTCCAGAGACGGAAGCTGCCAGCCACCCAGTGCCCTGCGTGCTGGCAGGTGGCAGTCCCCTTATACGATGTCACTAGGCTTTCAAGCGGAGAGAACGGAGCTGGCGCTTGTGAATTATTTACATGGCACCGGCCTTGGAGGATCCTTTCGTATGGACAGACTTTCTCTGAAATGATGGCAGAGGACGTGCCAGCCGGTGCCCCCTCCTCTCCCTTTGCTTCTGGCCATTCTCGCTGTGAAATTAATGCTCAGTAAAACGTGACAGTAAAAATGTACCAGTGACAGTCGCACCCGGCCAAGACAAAAGGTTCGGTGTCGCACAGACAATCCAGAACACGACTCCGCGACATGTTCTGTGATTGCCATTCTGTTCCGGAATTGGGCCGTTCACTCGAAACCTGGGGGCCCTGAATTGGACTGGAAACAAGCAACCAGACAGCTACGTGGCTTTAGATGAATAGAAGCCATGGGGTCATTTCTGCAGCCTGTCCACACAGGGCACGTCTGAGTGGCTCTGGCCTCCTGGCCACGCCGCAAGCGTCCGGGCCCCGCTGGCTTTGGCTTGTCCAAGGATGCCCGGGCAGTCGGGGGAGTGGAGGTGCTGCTCTGTGAGTGCGTGCTTCTGGCAGGGAGCGCGTGCATGAGAGGAGCCCGTGCATGTTTGGGCTGCTGTGCACCAGGGCCGGCCAGAGAGGAAAGCAGGTTTGCCGGTCGACAACATCAGACATTCTCAGAGGAGGCCCAAGTTATTGCCTCTGGATTGCATTACCTTTTATTTCTCTGCAGATCAGTCTTGTTATGGCAGGTGACAGTGCAGCAGCGGCTGCCGGGCCTTTCTCTGCTGCGTCCGTGCTGTGTGCTCTTTTGGTTCTTTCATCTGTAAATGCCTCTCGCTGTGCTGGTTAGACCCAGGGCGTGAGGACTGTCAAGGACAGGGGACCCACAGCTGGGCCTGGGGAATGTAGAAGTTCCAGGACCACGTTTTCAAAGAGCCTTTGTCGACCCACATTCCCTGTTGTCCACGGGGCTCATAGCCATTGGATGGCTCTCAGGAGCCCCAAAGTGCCATAGAATTGCTCTTCGCCATCTCAAATGCAATTGAAAACGCTCTGTGTGCACACGTGTCCAGAATCTCGAGTAGTAGAGCAATCCTTTCATAATGCAGCCAGGGCCACACACGTGCCTCACTTGAACTTGCTGAAGCACCGTTTGAATGCTCTTCCACGGGCTCAACCTTGATTCTGAAATGGAACAGAAACTGAGCAAGTGGCCTGGAAATCAAGTGGTGCCACTCAGCAGGGTGTTGGAGAGTGTAAGTGGGCGCGCATAAAGACTGTACCATTGAGTTAATTCTCTGCTCTTTCCCGTGCACTGAAGTCCCTTTTAGACTCTGAGCACGAAGAGATACACCCTCTCCCCTCACTCCGTTCCCACCTGCAGCTGGGATCTTGCTATTGCAGAGATTTTTTCTTCCAGCCCAAGTAACTTTTGATGCCACGATCTATTTTGCAACCAGTCACTGCCAGGCACCCTCTGGGCCATGAGGATAAGAGAGTGGACAAGACAGCAAATGCCCTGTTCTCGTGGAACTCACAGTCTAGCTCGGGGAACATTGGTGTCAAGCATGCAAATCAATCAATTCCAGCCTTGGCTGGTTTGGCTCAGTGGATAGAGCATTGGCCTGTGGAGCAAAGGGTCCCGGGTTCAATTCCGGTCAAGGGCACGTACCTTGGTTACAGGCTCCTCCCTGGCCCTGGCCTGGTTGGGGCATGTGCCGGAGGCAACCAACGGATGTTTTTCTCTCACATTGATGTTTCTCTCTGTCTTTCCCTCTCTTTTCCACTCTAACTAAAAATCAATGGAAAAATGTCCTCAGGTGAGGAGTAACAACAAAAATAAATATTCTAGAGGGATACTTGTGATGAAGAAAGTATCACAAGGTGGCGTGCTGGAGGCTAGGAGGTCCACCTTAGATGGGGTGGCCAGAGAATGACAAGAAGGGCCAGCTATTGGAGGACATGGGGCCCAGCAGGGGAAGGTGCAAGGGCACAGCCGGTTAGGCAGAAACACCCCGATGTTCCAGGGCCCGAAGGAAGCCCGAGTTGCTGGGGCTTGTGTGTGAGTGGAGAGAGTTGTGTGCAATGAACAAGCAGAGGGGAGCAGGAGTGGCCGTTGGGGGACTGGAGGAAGGAAACGGTGGGGGGTTTGAAACGTAAGAGTGACCTGGTCTATTTACACTAAACACCGCCAAGCTGGTGGCTGTCAAATGCACAAGAACAGTGTGTGAGACATTAAACCAGGACCAGAGCTGAGCACTGAACGGACTGGGGCTGGGCCGGGATGGGCCCTGCCCACAGGCCCTAATTACTCCCCTCCTGGGTCTCTGCCCTCCTGGGCAGTGGACCCACCGGGCGGCCCATTCCCAGCTGCTCGCTCTGCTCGCTTTGCCTGCAGGGAGCCTTGTGCCCGTGGCTTACACCTCCCCTCCTGGCAAATGACGCTCACCGAGGGCCTCGTTAAAATACTCCTATATGTGTGTTTAGGTTGTAAAAAGCCACTTCTCTCTAATACGTACACACATGTGTATCATATGTATGGCAGATTAATACAGATGTATGTTAATAGGCTTAGGAGTCTTCCGCTTGGCTCCCAGTAGGGTTGCTGTCGCCGTGGGGAACTTGGCCCGGTGGCTTGGCCCCGTGGCCTGGTTTTCCCATCTGTACAATGAGAGGCGGGGACCCCCTGGGCTTCCTGCTCACGCTGCAGCTTCTGGATTTGCCTCCATAGCATACACAAAGCCACGCTACAGGTTTTGACGGTGTGGAAGAGAGGTTTCCCGAGTGGCTGAGAATCCAGTTTGAAAGAACTGCGGTTTCAGATGTGTAACTTACTCACGTGGCCATTTGGAATCCCAGCTCTTTCCCACATGGATTAATACCGGCACCCACAATGGAGGGCCCTGCTTTTTCTCACTTGAACAGAAAAATCAATCATAGTTTGGTTCCTGGCAGTCCAGCCAAGCCTGTTAATTGCTGGGGTGGGCGGTGGTGACAGGGACCTACCTGTTTGACTTGAGCTCTTCAGTGTATTTCAAATGTATCGGCTGAACTGCTGGGGCTGGATCTGAGGTTTTCCCAGCCACTTCCGAAAACCCATCTGTTATAAAGATCTGACCCTTTAGCCATGAATTATGGTCCCTCTGGTAGTGTCGTAGATGATGAAATATTGTTTTCTTCATGAGTGTGGGATTTGTGGGAATAAATTAAAGCTAGTGTTACCATTTCCAGGTAAAAAAAAAAAAATCCAAGTTGTCATCTGATGGTAACTAGCAAACGAGAAAAACGCGTTCACATTTGTATGGTGGCAAGTGGTCGGTTCCCTGGACTCATTTCCTGTATGCTAACACTTCCTGGGTATGTACACCACCCCGCTTTTGTCCAGATTCAGTAGACTATTCAGAGTCATGTAGGAAACACATCCATCTTTCCAGCACAAACCGAACAACATCGCCATTTAATTTTACTCAGATTCACTTTGTGTGCGTGGGAGATGTATGAGGGGAAAGATAACCACATTTAAATAACCGCGTTCTCTGTGATGCTTATCACATTCCCTGTGGGCTGTGCAGGGCCACCCGTTCCGTGCCAGGTGACCTTGGGGTGGGTCTCTCCTTGTAGCACGTTCACTGTGGACCCACTCCGATCACAGGATGTGGGTTTGGGGTTTCAGAGCCCCTCCTCCCAGTAACTTGAGTTTCAAAATTGCCAGATCAGTAAAGTGGGAAACTTTCAGATTCCTTTGCTGAGGTGGTTGCTAATAGGAAGAGCAGTTTGTTTTTTTAAAATTTTATTTTATTGGAATGATGATGATGGTAATAATAATAATGATAATACCAACGTTTTTATGCCTCCTGTATTCCAGGCATTGGGACAAGCACTTTATGCATCTTTTTTCATTGAATCTGCCCCCACATTTTTATGAAGTAGGTATTACAACCAATAATCCCATTTTACAGAGGAGAAAACTGAGGCCCAGAGTGGAATCGATACAATGATGGTTATAGAAGTAGTGAGTGATAGAGCCAGGATTTTTTTTTTGATTTTTTTCACTTGAGAGATTTTTATTCTACAGAACAGTTTTAGATTTTCAGGAAAAATGGTGAAGACAGTCCAGAGAATTCCCATAGAGCCCACACCTCGTTTTCTCTGTGATTAATCTTACATCAGTATGGTACATTTATTAAAGCAATGACCCGGCGTTGATTCATTATTATGAACTAAAGTCCATAGCTTATTTAGATTCCTTTAGTTTTTACCTAATGACCCCTTTCTGTTCTGGGATCCCATCCAGGGTTCCGGGTTATCGCAGCACACTTAGCTGTCATGTCTCCTTCGGCTCCTCTTGGCTGTGACGGTTTCTAAGACTTCCCTTATTTTTGAAGTCCTTGACGGTATGAGGAGTGTAGGTGTTTTGAGGATTATATTATAGGATGCCCCTCTCTTGGAATTTGCCCGAGGTTTTCCTCATGATTAGACTGAGGTTACGGGTTTTGGGAAAGATCATCCCACTTGCATCACACATCCAAGGCCCCTACTATGCACGTGACCTATGATAATTGGTGTTGACCTTCACCGGTTGGCTGAAGCAGTGTTTGTCAAGCTTTCCCACTGCAAAGTCCCATATCTTCTTGCACTTTTCCAAGGAAATCTATGGAAAGCCCACCCTGAAGGAGTGGGGAGTCATGCCCCATCCAGCTCATCGAGGGAGCAGTGTGTGCATAAATTATTCTTTTGTGTGGGAGATTTGGGTCATAGTCCTCCTTTATTACTCTCTGTAATCATTATTTCAGCGGTTCTCAACCTGTGGGTCGCGACCCTGAAAAATACATTCTGCATATCAGATATTTACATCACAATTCGTAACAGTAGCAAAATTACAGTTATGAAGTAGCAACAAAAATAATTTTATGGTTGGGGGTCACCACAACATGAGGAACTGTATTAAAGGGTCACGGCATTAGGAAGGTTGAGAACCACTGATAGGTCAATATGGACTCGTGGATATTTACTTTATACGTTGGGTTATAATGCGGTACAATTGTACTGATTTCCTTGCTTTGGCCACTAGGAGCTCTTGCCCAGCTTTGTTCCAGCTTTGGCCATTGGGAGCTCTTTTTGCTGGTACCTTGTGGCCCGTCAATTCTTTTGTGAGCACTTCTGCAGTACTTCCTGATGCGACAAGATGCGCCAGGGTCATCTTGGGTAGTTCCCACCTCCATCCTAGATGCCTGCGTTTCTCTAGGAGTCCTGGCTACTTTGATTGGAGAATGATACTAGAAACCAAGATCTAGGTGCCGGATGTGGTTGTTGCTACTGGAGTGTCATTTCTGTTAAGCCCTCTCAGCTGACCGAGCAAAGAAGTATACCTGTGTATACTAACCTGTGTGTAAGTGCATATTCACAACTATTTCTAGATGTAACCGGGTGTATCTATAGTTAGTTAGGCGTGAGCTCTTACTGATGTCTCCAATTCTTATCCATTACCACATGGATCCTTCTAGCGTCCCCCCCCCCCCCCCCCCACCTTGCTTATCTGTGCATCCCCACTCCCAAGCTGAGATACCTGAGCCTGAATTTGGAGTGTGACTGCAGGTACTGCAGGTTGCCCACCTGACTCCTGAAGAAAGGCTTTCATCTACCCCTGTGTGACAGTCACAGATCCTCGACCCTTCTGAGTCCCAACATGACTGCCCAGGTGCAGAGGGTACCCAGCTTATTGGGTACCTGTCTTAGTCAGTTTCGTCTGCTGTAACAAAATACCATACAGTGTGGGGGCTCAAGCAGCAAACGTTTATTTCTCATGGTTCTAGAGGCCGGAAGTCTTAGATCAAGGTGCTGGCAGCGTTGGTGTCTGCTGAGAGCCGCCTCCTGGTGCATAAATGGCTGTCTCTCGCTGTGTCCTCACATGGCGGAATGGGGAAGGAGCTCTCTGGGGTCCATTTGTAGGGGCACTAATCCCATTCATGAGGGCTCTACTCTCCTGCTCTGACCATCTCAGAGGTTCCACCTCCTAATGTCATCACCTTGGGAGTCAGGATTTCACATATGAACTTGGAGGGGACACATTCAGTCCATCACAGTGCCCCTCTGTTTACTCACCAGGCCCAGGCTCGCTCTTGTGACTTCTTGGCCGGTTCTAGCTCCACAAGCTTCTAAGTGGGTTTGCACGAGCTGAGTGCGTAGTGCCTTGTTGGTGAGCCACGACATTTGCACTTTCTGGGCAGGCCAGGGACACAACTGATCAGTTTATAATCTTCCACGGCTGAGCGCTTAAAGCCCCCTACACCATCCTCCGATTGATTACTGCTCATTGGGGTCCAAGACAGACCCATTCTTTAAGTCGCTGAGTCTGTCCCGGGGACCGATGATGAGGCTGTGAGTGTTTCCTCCTTGCTTGGCAGGAGGGTGCATGGGAGGCTGAGCGTGTTTATCCATTTCGGTTGGCACCACCAGCCCATTTCCCCCGCTTCCTCTCTCTCATATCCTTTCCCAGATGCCTGGGCTGGTGCACTGTCCCCTCCAGGCAGAGAGGATGGTCTCACAGGGAGGCCTGCCTGTGATGGAGACACTCATCAGCCGGCCGATGGGGGTGCCTGTGGAGACAGGCCGTGCCCATTTGCCAATGCCCTCTGGTATCTCTGGTGCACCTGGTCCCCTCCAGGCCAGCAATCAGGGAGTGGGGGGCTCTCAAACCCCATGATGTCAGGGAGCTCCACTCCTGTTGTTTTTGGAGCCTGGTTTGCTGGAAGTCACAGAACATTACAAACAATTGGAGTTGATTCATTCGAATGTTTGGTTGGTAGATGAAGCAATCTTTTGGGAAGCATTTTGCGAGTTGATAGAAATTTGTTCTTTGGACTTGACAGTTGGTTTGATGGCATGTTCCCAGGCTGTTGGCTAGATGTGGGCACTCGTTGAAAAGCAGTTTCTTCTAGGGCAGTGGTCGGCAAACTCATTAGTCAACAGAGCCAAATATCAACAGAACAACGATTGAAATTTCTTTTGAGAGCCAAATTTTTTAAACTTAAACTATATAGGTAGGTACATTGTTATTAACTTAATTAGGGTACTCCTAAGGCTTAGGAAGAGCCACACTCAAGGGGCCAAAGAGCCGCATGTGGCTTGCGAGCCGCAGTTTGCCGACCACGGTTCTAGGGGATACTAGGCCAGACCACCTCAAGCCCTGTCCCCCCCCCACATAGTTTCTGGAACCCCTTCCCCCATCTCATCCCATTCATCACCATAAGGCTCTACCAGATTAATCCCTGTTCTCCCTGATGCTCATCCCCACCTCTTTGCCTTTGCATGGTGTTGATTGCTCTTTGTGGAATATTATCTCCTCTTTTCAGCAACCCTCGTCCTGCTCTGTACCCGAGTCAGAAAAGTACCCGGGCTCTGCCATCATGGTGGCTGGCCCAGGGGTGGGTGCTGCAGGCCCACAGCCTGACGCTGATGCCTCCCGTGTGTGTGAGAAGCAGACTCTTGCTTCCACACAGTCCTCCGATATTTGTTACTATGACATGCACGCCACTGGGATAACATCTTACCTGGAAATCATCGAGAGAGAGCCCCCTAGCTCCCCTACCGGATATGTCTGCCCTTGCTTACTCTTCAGCACTCACTCTAATTCTGCTCTGCGAGGTCATCCCAACTCACTCCCACCGTCAGGTGGGGAACTCTGCCTTCCACTTCGCAGTTGCCCATCCCCTTCTCATGCCTCCGTCAGGACTTCTCTCCCGTTGTTACAACGACCTGTTTAATCCTCGGTCTCACCACAGCACGCTGAGCTCCCAGAGAGAAAGAATCTTGTCTTTTATTTTGAATCTTTAGCACCAAATGCACTGCTTAGTACATAGTAGGTACTCAGTAGATGCTCGACAACTGAAAGTGGACATGAAATAAGGCTCAGAGGAATGAACATTTTGTGCATGGCTGGTGTGTGTGCGTGTGTGCGCGTGCACACGCGCGTGCACACATGCACACATACACATGTATGAGGACTGCACATGTGTCTTTTATGGTTGACAGTCTAAGTTCTGTAACAAAGTGGAGACGGAATGCTGGCAGTGTAATAGATGCTCATGTTATTGCCCGTCTCGTTTCCCATCCTTGAGTCCTGAAATCTTTTTCCATTCTGTGCCTTCACCACCATTTGTTGTTGTTGTTGTTTTGAGGGGACAGTATTTGGACCTAGAATGAGTCAGCAAACACTTAGCTGCTCGGGTTTGTGCAAGTCATGGGCAGGAGCAGGAGCGTGGGAGATTGAGCAGACACTGTCCTTACCTTTCAGTGGGCGCTGTCCTCTCCCAGTGCAAGAGGGACTCACAGAGGAAGGGCTCCTGGGGAAGGGATTGTGCCCTGAGAGAGGGGGATTTGAAGGAGGCAGAGGATCTGAGTGGGCGGGACAGGGCAGGCCCAGCGGTGGGTACAGTGTGGGAAGAACAGTCTGAATGGAGGTGGAGACAATTGCAAGCATAGTGCTGTGTTTATGGGCTGTTGAGGGCGCCTTAAACCTCACAGGCTGGGTGTTGGGATTCAGTGGGCCTGGTTATGGAGGCTTCACAACCTGTTGATGGTCAAACACCTCTTGGGACCCCCAACACCCCCAGTATGATTGAAAAGATTTTATCTGCTACATGAATGGTATTGGTTATTGAGTTTTCCCATTTTTTTTATTACTCATTTTATTACTTCTTTTGCTACTCAAGGGTGACCGATCGGCCAATCAACATTCCTGATCAGCACAGTGAATGTTATGCTCTGAGTTGATGAAATTCTAGTCCATAAAAAATCCAGCTTGATGTTTCAGATAGCCTGAGCAGTGGTGGTGAGGTTATTTTAAAATCTAGCAGCAAAGTTCAGTCTTGGTGTAGGAAGGTCAGGAAAGCCATTACAGCTTTTTGAGCCAAGAAAGAGCATGCGCTGTGCACACAACAGAACCGAGCTGTAGGCTGGCGGCAGAGGTTATGGACGGCCTCTGCTTGCTTAGCATGTGCCAGGCGCATGCATGAACTCACTTTCCCCCCAGAATAACCCTATGAGGTTCATCTATAGGATTTATCTCCCCATTTATCCCCATTTTTCAGACGCTGAAATTGGTCAGAAAGTTTAAGTCGTTTTACTTTACAGAAGGCCTCCCAGCTAGTGAAGGGCCCAGTTTGAGTTCACACCCAGGCAGTTGGACTTAGTCTGAATTCTTTTTTAAAAAAATATATATTTTATTGATTTTTTACAGAGAGGAAGGGAGAGAGATAGAGAGTTAGAAACATCAATGAGAGAGAAACATCGATCAGCTGCCTCCTGCACACCTCCCACTGGGGATGGAGCCCGCAACACAGGCATGTGCCCTTGGCCGGAATTGAACCTGGGACCCCTCAGTCCGCAGGCTGACGCTCTATCCACTGAGCCATGCCAGCTAGGGCCTTAGTCTGAATTCTTAATGACCACATCACACAAGTCGTCTTGGAGGGACCAGGAGACTGAGGTGGGCTCACCGACGAGTAAGATAGACAGCGCTGTGATCAGGCAAGAAATCCCAGCCCAACCCCAGAGAAATGGAAGCATATGTTCAACCAGAAAACCTGTGTACACGTCTTTCTAGCAACAGCCCAGTTAGTTGCCTATCCACAGGGGAAAGGCTCAATGACTGTAGTATTCACAGGGAACGGAATGCTACTCAGAAATAATGAGAAGCGAAATGTTGATGCACACAACAGCACGGAGGGACCTCAGGAACATTATGCTACTGAGGACACCCTGTGTGAGTTCATTTCTATGAAATTCTTAAAACTAATCTGTGGACAGAACTCAGCATGTCGGTCGCTTCGGGGGAAATGGGAGTGGAGATTGACTTGGAAGAGGCAAGAGGAACTTTCTGGCTGATAGTAATTCTGTCTTGACAGGGGTTTTGGCCTATACAAGTGTATGCATTTGTTAACACCGAGAGAATATGCCCTTAAGATTTGTGCATTTCACTTACGTACATTTTACCTTAAAAGGAAAAAAAGACCTATAGACTAATAATGAATTCTGGTTAACGATGTGCACCCTGAAGCATTGAGGGGCGAGCACACTGATGTCTACAATATATTTTGAAATGCATCTCAACAACAAACATGGATGGATGGATGGCTAGAGGGGTGGATAAACGGATACATAGGTGAAAAAGCAGGTATAGGACCGCGTTAATGGTGAATGTAGTGGTAGGTGTGTGGGTGCTCATTGTAAATTCTTTCAACTTTGCTATATGTTTGAAATCTTTGTAATAAAATGTTGAGGGGAAAAGAAGAGATCCCAGCTGGGGTCCTTTCTGTAGACAGAAAGCGTGTGGCCAGAGAACCGTGCAGGCATAGGCCAGACAGAGGCCAGATGGCACCAGAGAGGCAGGGCCTGGGCTTGGGCTGCAGGACTCCAGCTGGGGGGGCTCCAGGTGAGAGGTGGGTGGAGGGAAGGCTCTGGACCCACTGCTCATTCCCGGGGCCACTGTTACACTATCACCAACTCAGTGGCTCAAAACAACGGATGTTTATTCCCTCCCAGTTTGCAGGCTGGAAGTCTGAAATCAAGGTGTGGGCAGGGCCTCCTTCTCTCTGAAGGCTCTGGGGGAGGATCCTTCCTTGCCTCTTCCAGCTTCTGGAAGCTTCCAGCAAGCCTTGGCCACCCTGGGCTGGTGGCCCCACTGCTCCAGTCTTCTTCATCATCACCTGGCCCTTTCCTCTCCGTGTCCCCTCCTCGTCTCGGGAGGACACCAGTCGTGCATGGATTTAGGGCCCACCTATTCCAGGATGACCTCGTCTTAACTTTGTGACATCGGCAAACACCCAGTTTCCCAATAAGGTCACATGATGAGGTTCGGGTGGACATGAATTTAGGGGGACACTCTTCTACCGTGACAGGTGACCAACCAATCTGAGGGTCCCAAAATGAGGAGAGGGCCTTGTGGGTGGAGGACTGGGGCAGGAGAGAGAGTAAAGGGCTGAGAGATGGAGGAAGTCCTGAGAGTGGAGAAGGAAAGCAGTTTAAAGTTGGTAAGAGCAAGATACGGGGTTTGGGAGAGAAGAAAACAAGGCAAGTAGGTTTCCCAGAAAAGGCTTCTCTATCCATTTATCTCCGGAATATCTGAAAGAATTAAAATGTAAATCTCAGAAATTAAATCCACGGGCCGAGTGTACACAGAGGAGGCTTTTGCAGAAGAAACAACGTGGTTCGTTTTCCCCTACTAAACAGCCACGGTGGGAAGACGCGTCGGCAAGCACCGGTTTTATTCGAGACGGATTAAGGTTGGTGATGAGGGAATCTCGGAAGGCTTGCAGGTGCGGTTCTCATAAGCCCACCAAGTTCAGCTCCTTATCTGAGGCTTATCCAAACCCCAGGCAGCCTTTTAGGGGGTGTGGAGGCTGGGGACCTCCAGCTGCTGAAAGCTAATATCCTGCATCAGGAAACCACCTGTGTGGGGGGAGGGGGGAGGGGGGCAGGCGGGCCTGAAGGCCTCTACATGAATGCGCTCTCAGAACACAGGCCTGCTGTGGTTTGGGGCTTCCTGGGCTTGGACCACCCACTCTCTTTGGTGGGCGGATCAGAGATTCAGCCCTTGGAGCCTCGAGAAAGGTCGTGCATCCTTTACTGCTTTCAGTTCTCACATCAGCTCTGAGATCTGGCCCCAGATCAGCAGGCCCTGGTCTTGCCTCCCTCTGGTGTGTCCCCCTCACCTCCCTCACTCACCTCCTCAGGCCTTCATTTGGACTCTTGGACCCGTCATCTGAGCTTCCTCGGGCCGCAGGGCTCTAGAAGGTTCCACCAGTCGCAGGCTCCTCATTGTTGGGCAGTCACCTTCTCAGAGCCGCCGACCCTGGCGACCCTTGCTAAAGCTTTGCACCCCCCAGACACTATCCCCCGTTTCCTCATGTCATTTCTTCATAGCACTTGTACACAAGGGGAAATGGCTTCAGTTCATGTCCAGCTGGAACCTCAGACTGACCTTGTTTGGAAATAGAGATGAAATTGTCCTAGATTTAGGGTGAGCCCTAAAATCAGGGACCAGTTGCCTTTATAAGAAGAAGGAAAAGACCAAGCGAGATTCAGAGAGAAAGCCACCTGGACACAGAGGCAGCAGTTGGAGTGATGCTGCTACAAGCCAAGGAGCACCGGAAGCCATCAGAACCTGGAAGAGGCAAAGGAGGATTCTTTTCTAGAGGCTTTAGAAGGAATAGAGCCTTCGTTATTATAACCGTCTGGCCCCAGAACTGTGAAAGAATACATTTAAAAAATTTTAAGCCACTAAATTTGTGGTCATTGGTTAGAGCAGCCCTGAGAAACCAACACACTACTTATTACTGTCTAAAATTACTTTATTTATTTATTTATTTATTTATTTTTGCTAACCTGTTCGTGGCCCGTCTCTCCAGCCAGAATATAAACCCATTGGATGCAAGGGCCTCTCTCTGTTTCTAATCCCTACCTCCAGTGTCTAGAGCAGTGCCAGGCACAGCACATGTGCTCAATAAATACTTGTCCAGTGAATGGAACCTGTGAGATAAGAATTGTTGTCTTGATCTCTGGTTGGTGAAGCTGTACCCAGGGAGGTTTCTTAACTTAAAGTGCCTCGTTTGGAAGAGTCAGGATTCAGACTCAGGCCTTCTGGTCCTCAAGTTCAGGTTTATTCGACCACATCACAGCAGCTCGGTTGCTATTTTGAAAGAATTATTTTTAGTATCTTTACAATTTATTTTGAATTGCATTGCATCCTCGCTTCCCCCAGTAGAGTGTTACACCTTACAAATGGGCTGGAAGCCTTCCCAGGAGGACTGGTGAGTAGCCTGCCCTGAGGAAGGAAGTCCACGCAGGCAGGGAGACACGTAGCCTGCTGGCCCAGCAGCACCGCCAAGACTGGAGTCTCCCAGGGCCTGACCGTGGAGGAGGGAACCGGATGCTGTCCACATCTCCATGGGATGCTGTCCACACCTCGACAGGAAGGATGTGCATCTGCAAACAGCCCGGGGGAGGACTTACCACTCAGATGGATTGTGACTCTGAGGGTCACTGCTCTTCTCTTCTCCCCCCAAAGGGGAAAACACCTGAATTTGATTTCCCCCCCTGGTTACTCGAGCACATCTGGCGCACTCATTAGATTTTATGGGGCATCTGCAGTGGAGCTTTGGGGTGGGTCGTCTTGCAGATTTGATTCCTGATGAACCCTTTACTCTCTACTCTGCTTTTCAAGCTAAATGAGTTTAAATCAGTTATCCCTTTTGGCTCCCTGGAACTTTTTGTACCTAGTCTACCCTAGAGACTAATAGAAAAGCTTCTTTCTCTCTCTCGCTTTCTCTCTCTCTCTCAGCATTTTTACTTTTTTTGGGTTTTTTTTTGATAAATAATGTACATACTGACAATTGTCATTTTTACTTTTTTTGTTTTTTTTTGATAAATAATGTACATACTGACAATTGTTTATGAAAGAAGTATGTTTTGATGTGCAAGCGTGACTGCTCTAGCTCCTGTGGCCCACAGTGCTGTGTGGCTTCCGATTTAGTTCCCAAAGCAGATGTACAAGACATCTCTTACGCTTGTTACTGAAGGGAGCTACCTTTGAAGTACTTTTGTATAAAATTTATCTTTTGCCTAGTCCCAACTTATTTTGGGGGTAAATAAATAAAGTTTCTTTTGTTCTTAAGGGAAAAATAGGATCAGCATAGATTTTCTAATATTTTCTCCTGGTGCATGTCTTGGTTATTTAGGATGAATCTGGCTTTTGGAAACAAGCTAAAGGTTAAAGTTCATTTTACTAATTAAGGTGAGCAAGTCAGCAGGCATGGTACTGCTAATGTGGGTCAGAAGTGGGATGTGGCGTTAGGGTTAGCAGAATGGCTTTCCTGTGTTCTCCCCACTACACTACAAGCTTCTTGCGGGCGGGCCCCATCTTAGTCATCTTTTTCTCTCCAGGGCCTGCTACGCAGTAACTATTGGATGGATATGTGAATGAATGGATGCATGGATGGTTGGTTGACTAAGAGCCTTACAGTGAAGGCAACTCTGACAAAGAACTTGCCATAGAATTTAGAGAAATGATCATGTATGTGACCACCCTGAAGGTACCTATCAATGTTCTGTTCTGTAAGGAGACCGCTGGCTGTGTGTGGTCATGGCCTACGTGCTTGAGTTGACCAACAGTATAGTAAATCTTCGTCTTTTCTTACATTTCCTACATCCACTAATGTGTGGTTGTTCTAAAACCTAGAAGTATAGCCACAAAGTAGAAAATTCATAGCTTAGTAGACTGCCATTCAGAGGGTATGGGGGATTTTATGGGCATCTCACCTAACCACGGTGTGATATCAGAAAGATCAGCGTTGATGCTTGAATTTTCTCATCGGTGAAATAAAGGGGTTAGTCAACTTTTTGAAAACTCATCCTGCACAGGCTGTTATTCTATCAAATGGTGACTTCCAATCACTTCTGCTTTAATACTCCAAGCAGTTTTACCCGTCTTTCCCTCCATCACCTAGACTTCAAGCCTCTCCTCAGTCACTACACCCCCAGGGACATGTTAGCTGAGGGCGGTATGTGTATTTGACCTCATTCTGGATGAGTCTCAGTCATCCTGAGACCGCCATGACTTGGGGAACAGTTCAGGACTGTGTAATTGCTGTGAACTTGCTTCTTGTTTGAAGTAGTGAGATGTGGGTTTCCGAAAAGTCAAGCAGAATTTGGAGGGAGATTTTGCAGCCTTCCTTGAAAGGTTTCTAAGCCACGTGTGCTGATCCATGACACCCTTTTGTGTGTCTGGTGGGGATTTCCTGTGGGGACAGGCTCAGCGGGGCAGCCCACCTCTCCTTCAGAAACTTTGATTCCTGTCTCTTTGTCTTCATTCCCCCTATTAGCGTGGACTTTAAAGATGGTATGGTAGACAGAAGAAGGCCCCACTAAAGACGTGTTTGCATCCTCATTCCTGAAACTTGCAAATATGTTATGTTTCATGGGGAAAAGGCCTTCGAAGCTGAGAGTAATTTAAGGATCTTGATATGGGAGAGAGAGGGACGGAGAGAGAGAGAGAGAGAGAGACAGAGAGAGAGAGAGAGAGAGAGAGAGATAGTTAGTTGAAGGTGCTATGCTGCTCGCCTTGAAGATTGAGGTAAGGATTACAAACCAAGGAATGTAGATGGCTCTAGAGGCTGGAAAGACAAGGAAAACGGTTCCCTCCTAGAAAACCTGGAAGGAGTACAACCCTGCTGACACCTCAGTGTTAGAACTTCTGACTCTAAAATTGTAAGATACTAAATCTGTGTTGTTTTAAACTACCAAGTATATGGTAATTTGTTATAGCAGCAATAAGAAGCTAATACAGATAGGGAGGGCTAGATCAAAATACTGAAGGAAAGAGGGTAACTGGGGCAAGAGTATTATCATTTTTCATGTAATTATCATTTATGAAACATCTAATATATGCCAGACACTGTGATGCACAAAGTGGGCATGCTGGATAAAAATAAAATCAGACATAGGCCTGTTCCTTGAGGAGTTTAAAGTTCTATAAGGAAGATAAGGTGAGTAAGAGAATGATACCACAAGGCTGAAATTGATCTGCCTACAGATGATGGGGGGGCCAGCCAAGCAGCTACTTAGGGCACCCATCCATCTATAAGATGAGGTGAAACAACATCAAACATGGCTTAGAAAAGACTGCACAGACTCTTCTTGCAAAGAGTACGGGATGTGTATGGACAAAAATTAGTAAGGAGTTTGTGTTAGGAAGTAGACCCGCAAGGAACTCCCTTCCTTAGTGAAGCGAGGTTTTGCTGAATAGGTTTGCAAGTTTGGGTCTGAGCTGAATCGTTGGGAACTAGGCAGGGGACCTGAGTGCCCCGGTGTATTCCCTCTGACCCTTCCCTGACATAGCACTCCGTCTTCCCCATACAGGAATGCCAAGCGACTATTTAAAGGCTGTCAGTGTGAAAGGCATAGAATTAGCAGGCTGCCTGGCATGCCACAAATCTCGATCTGACTGAGAAAGTATAACAGAAAAAGACAGAACTAAATCAATAGGGCAATTTAAAGTAGAGAAAAAGTTCTTCCTGAAGACATGAAAGAAGGCTCCATGGGGAGGTGTTTTCTAAACTTGACCATAAAGGAAAAGAAACGATTATTTTAGTACAGGGGTTGACAAACCATGGCCTGCCTATTTTTGTAAATAAAGTTATTTTGGAGCACAGCCACACCCATTCATTTAAATATTGTTTATGGCTCCCTCTGCACCACAGTGGCGGGGTTGAATGGTTTCTACAAAGACTGTACGGTCTACAAACTGAAAACATGTATGATCAGGCCCTTTATAGGATGAGTTTGCTAACCCCTGCTTTCCTGTGTCTCCATAGCAGCTATTTGGTCAGAAGCCATAATGAATTAGAAGTTTCAGAAATGATTGTTAATCTGTTTAGGGAATTAAGATGAAGATGTTGATAGAGTGATGAAATGAGCCTACCAGTGCTCCTACACGCTAAAGTATCTTCTTGGTTCAGTCATGTAGCAAACAATTATTGATGCCCTGGTATGTGTGAGTCAGGAGGCTAACAGTGGAATCATAAAAAGAAATGCTCAGTGGTTTTGTTTCTATTCTGGTTATTGAGCATCTATGCTATAGGGTAATTCTCTATCAGCCGGAACACTTAATTATTCAGAAGCCCAGTCCTTGATCCAGCTAGTTAGATATTGACAAGAGCTATAGTGGAAATGTTAATTAACCTTTCAGACTCCCTCTTGATCTCTCCAGGGTAAACCAGAGCACATAGAGTGTCTACTGGGCTCACCTCCAGAGAGAGGGTAGGTTAAAGGTGACCCAGAAAGGTGAGCTGAATCCAGAACGAGTCATTGGAAGTGGCTTTGTTGTCTTGGTTTTCTGTTGGGAAAGAATTCATGGGGTTATTTTTAGGTATTCTATTCTTATTTATCAGTCAACTTTGGCAACATTGTTTTACCCAGCAGACCCACTCTGTAAATAGTAAAACACATTCATGGGGATATTTACAAACCACTTTCTGCATATCCAGCAGGTCCAGAGACAGCGAATTATTAGAAACTCACTGGCTATCGTAAAGCTCCTCATTTAAGGTTTTATAATGGGCTTCCTTTTGATGGTTTGTTGACTGTGGTAAATGGGGCAGGTGGGGGCGTGGCCACCGGGAAGCAGGTCCAAGTGTGAGACCCTACCCGGGTTTATCTGAGAGACTGTCTGCACCTCTCTGACTGTCTTCTCAGGTAGCAGAGCACAGAATTTCCCCAACAAAAGCCGGATTCGTGTCTCTTAGGAGACCAGTCCTTCTCTGCTGGCGACATCAGGAAATACAAAACAGATGTGATTGATGGTGAGGGATGGGTGACATTTCCGTGAACTTGGGACATGAAGAAACCCTTTATCTTTCATCTCCAGCCTGTAGTCTATTCACTTCATCTCCCCAAAGTGTTTTTGGTTTTATTTTCCTTTCAATGGTAAAGAATATGTTAATAGATTTTTAGAAGAATCAACTCAGAAAACCCCAAAGTCTTCAAAATCCTTTCTGTTTCCTTCCCCTCCCCAAGCTTTAATAGCCCCTGGAGTGGGCGTGGAGGTGGCAGGAGTCTTTTATACTTTCGAAACCTGCTGTTTGCACAAGTGGCTGTTATGACTGCAGCAACATAATTGCTCTTAAAATGCCTCGATAAAAAAAAAAAACACATCTATTTTTATTTCTTAATCTTGAGGCTCCTTGGCTCCCATTTTCCCAGGCCACTTTAGTAACTTCCAAACACTGGCCTGATGAATATGGTTTCCCAGTTTGATCAAAGAACAGCTGTTTGTGGTGGGGTGGGCTGTGTGTGTGTGTGTGTGTGTGTAGGGGAGCTGGGGAGCGATGAGGGGGTGGTGGTGTAAAAAGGGTGTAAGGATTTGGTTCCTAGATGGCAGCTGTTTCTGCCTTCGCTTGACCGCTTAAAAGCAAGCATGAAGGTAGAAACCCACTTGGCAAGCCGCCCCTGGGACTGCCTTTGTGGCTCGGTTAAGAATGAGAGGGAAGCATCTCATTCCTATGACAGGCCTATTCCTGGTGCCTGTAACTGCTGGCTGGGCTGGCCAGTTTGGATCTTCAGCACCTCGAGGGACCAGCCACCCTCTTGTGGAGTTTTCGCTGTGTTTCTGAGCTCTGCTTCCGAGAGGACGTGCTCAGGCGGAGGTGGGATGGACAAGAGCTGGTCAGCTTTGCAAGGGGACTGCCTTGGGGCAAAGGCGCACCAGGCGGCCTCTATCGAGTCCCGGGTTGTACAGTTTGACGCTGTGAATTCAGTCTCCAAACACAACCAGCTCTGCGTTTGCCTTGATTGATTCGCTCACCCTCGCTAGACCTTGGTGTTGATCTTATTTGCGATGACCCTGAAAGCATGGCTCTCAGGGGAACAGTCACCCCAGGTGAGTTTTCCAAAGCTATTAGTGGTGCTGAGGGCAGGCCTGCCCCTAACATCTGGGGGCTCTGGGCAGGTGTGCAAACAGAAGCCCCGCCCCTTCACAGCCAAGAGGCCTCAAGACACCCAACCTACAGACCCTAACTTCACCTCAAACCCACTGGTGGGAGTAAGGAGGTATTTGTTTGCATTAAGGTACATATTCCTGCCCTGGCTGGTGTGGCTCAGTGCACTGTCCCAAGCACCAAGCTGGTTCGATTGACACCATAGGGCACATATCCGGGTTGCAGGCTCCATCCCTAGTAGGGGGTGTGCAGGAGACAGCCGGTCAATATTTCTCTCTTCCTCTACCTTCCTTTCTCTCTAAAATCAATACAAACATATTTTTTTTTAAAAAAATAGATATTCCTGGCCCATTGGTCCAAGGAATGGGGGTGTCCATTCAAAGCAAGGAATTTTATATCTGTGCAGGCAAAAAGCCCCAAATATTTAAGGAGAAATGAAATTACTCCTTAAGTGATGGTGAGGAACAAAAGAAAGAATTCCTTTTGGACTCTGCAGTCGCAGTATATGCCAGGCAGCACCTAACCTCCCATTAACTGCAGACTGACTACCTTGGATTTCTTCACACCACCCTGATCACTGAACGAGCAGTCCTTTATTGTTTCTTTTAAACACCTTAGCTCGCTTTAACGGGTTTCCAGCTCTCTGGAGACTCGAAGAGACCGTCTAGTAAAACCTTGTAATTTTCCCCTGTCGACGTACAAGTGGCCCCTCTTCTCGCCGGGCGAAAAAGGGTGGTTCAACGCAGGCGGCTGTAGGACGCTGTACGGTGTAGGGTGTCAGCTTTGCATCATGCGGCTGCTGAAAAGTTGATTGCCTTGTGCCAGAAAAGTCACTGTGATTTCATTTTTGAAAGTTGAATGGAAAACTCAGAATAGACTCTCCCGATAATTATGCCTCTTATTCGGCAACATAGGGTGAAAATTTATACGGCCTATCAATGCGAAAGAACAGAGCCGAGGCTCCGGGCTTTTATGGTGATTACATCTACCTGTATGGGGGCTTTATGTGCTTACAATTTGAATCATTTATAGATGCACACTCAACAGAGTTTGAGCATAACTAGTACTGTGGGTTTTTTTGCTGACTAAATGATAGGCAAAGCAATTTTCCACAAATGTCTCCCAGTAGGCTGTCAGCATAGAAGCCTTGTAATATTGCTTTTTAACCTCAGCACTGGCAGCTATCCAGAAATTATTGCATTGATACCAAACTGTCCTGCACCAGGCAGTTGCTCTTTTCTCCATGGGCACCCCGTGAACTCTCAAGTAGATGCCAGCCCCGCCCACT
>NW_005366873.1:350000-354610 GCF_000412655.1 Myotis brandtii
AACAACCTTGTCTTCATTTCAGGAAGATCTTTTACCTGTTCTTGTTCAACTGCAGGTAGCCAGGCACACTGGAAGTTTAAAAATGCAGCCACACAATTCTCTGGATTGTGTTATTATGCCTTTAATGCATTCAATTAACATTCAGAGCTTTGTCACCAAATAAATGACGCACATGTCGGTGGCACAGAGGGGAAGGAGAGGCTTTGTGGTGGTGGTTGCTTTTCCCTTAGGCAAAGCCAGGCCCAGCTTGCTTTCTTCTTTCCTCCTCCTCTCCCCTCCCTTCCTTCCTTTGACTCTCAGAAACTCTTGCCAACGGCTCTGGGGAGTTGGTAGGTGGGAATCCTGTGTTTTGGAGAAAGGTTTGTTGGGATTTCTTGGGAAGGGCTGAAGAAAGCACACATTCTGCATACAGTTCCCTCACCCAGCGGTTGGGTCCTGGCAGCACTCGCTGGTTCTCTGCAGGGACCTGGGCTCCTGGGCCTGAGCCCTTATGGGAGCTCTGGAGAAAGGTGGGGATCCGGCTTCCTCCCACCTCCTGTCTGCACAGCACTGGCTCAGGTGGACCTGAGTTCCTGGGAGCCCACTGCTCTTGAACTTCAGCAGGAGGGGTGCACTGCTCATCTCTCCTGCCCGGGTGGAGAGAGGAGCAGACTGGTGATGACTTAGTGCCAGAATTTTGAGTTTAAACACCCACCGAGCTTTGAGGGCACCGGCTCTGTGTAAGGATGCATGCCGACCACTTCACAGGGAAGACGCTTAGTCAACCTGTTGAGTGAAGGATTCTTCTCCCATTCGGGAGTGGGCTGTGGTGCTCATGGGCTGTGTCATCCCTGGGCCTGACCCACCAGTGGTCCCCCAGCTGCATTCCAGTTGCTGTGCCGTGGTGCCCTCCCGCCCTGGTCCCCTCTTGGCCCCACCCCGGGCTCTCAGCAGGCTTGACATGCCTCCCTGGGGGGCATTTGTCTTCTCATAGAGAACTATGTCCATCTTTACCTTCATCAGGAAAAGAGACCCTAAAAAAACCTCTGGCCTAATGCATTTGCCTTGACCTTTTCAAATGATGAGTGCTATAAATGGAGAAGTAGATAACTATTACACATCATGTGGCTCATAGAAAGGTCTGTCTTTGGCTCGGAGGAAAGCACTGTACTGGATAAAATTGGAAATGTAAACTGTAGTAGGAAATCAAACTCCAAGCATTGAATAAGATTGTGGAAGTCAGTGGTTTTCAACTTAACTTTTCTTATTTCTATTGCTTAAGAGATGTTTTGTTCTTTAAGTATCAATGAATGAATGAATGAATGAATGCGTTTCAGAACCCATTTAAGTAGTAATTCTGCTGTGATCTACACTTAAAGAGAATTAAACTTTTAAGATAGTTAATTTATGTAGTTGAAAATGTAAACATTGCCCCAAAGGGTAAAGCGCGCTTAGAGGCTGGATGGGATGGGGGAAGGAGTGGAAGAAGGAGAGATGGCTGATGCTCTCTAAGACCAGTAGGAAGACAAGCATATAGATGAAAGCACGAAAGAGCATTCTCCGCTGGGGCGGAGGGGATGTGACTCTTCTGGTGAGGAAACAAGGCGTGTTAGTCAAGGAAGCCCCTTGGAGGAAGTGTTTCTTGAGCTACAATTTGGAGGAACAGAAGCATCCTGTGCCAGGTGCCGCCTGGTGAGAACCACCCCCTGAAATCGTTGCCCTTTGTTGGGGAAAGACTAGTTTATTCAGTGAAGAGGCAGAGCCACGTCTCTGTAGGCGGACTCACTAACTGACCCAGGGAGCTTTACAATACCCAAGTGCTGCCAGGGTGGTGTGGCTCAGTGGTTGAGTGTTGACCCATTAATCAGGAGGTGCAGTTCCAGTCCCGTCCCCCTCTCGTAGCCTGAGAAGGTTCTGGGCTGCTTTGCTGCAGTCCCTCCAGGGATGTGTGCTCAGAGAAGGTACACGAATTTAAA
Source organism: Myotis brandtii (assembly GCF_000412655.1). NCBI lineage: Eukaryota > Metazoa > Chordata > Mammalia > Chiroptera > Vespertilionidae > Myotis > Myotis brandtii. The sequence goes on from NW_005366873.1 coordinate 351,956, forward strand.
GTCCATCTAAATAGAACACAATTAAAAGCTAAGAACTACGACAGAAAAGTCAATTGCTGTGTTCTTATACCGCCCATTAATCAGGAGGTGCAGTTCCAGTCCCCGTCCCCCTCTCATAGCCTGAGAAGGTTCCGGGCTGCTTTGCTACAGTCCCTCCAGGGATGTGTGCTCAGAGAAGGTACACGAATTTAAAGTCCATCTAAATAGAACACAATTAAAAGCTAAGAACTACGACAGAAAAGTCAATTGCTGTGTTCTTATACCAGATAACACGCCTTATGGATGAGCTCCTTTATTGGATTATCCAAGCCACTAACTCCTAGATTATTATGCTAATTAGACCTTATTAATATTAAAAGGAAGAAAGCAGTTTTCAGACCCAGGGAATTAGAACCACTCCTTGCATAAGGCTGAAGTCTTGGGGGCAAGAGAGGGGGCTCCCTAAACACCTAATCCATTGTATGACACTTACTCATTGTATGAAGAAGAACCAGGGACATTGGGGATGTCACAGTTGTCCAGAGATACTGGCCCAACAGGCACTAAAAACCCAGGGCTCTGGCCTCATGACCCCAAATTTTTGAATGAAAAAAAAAATGTATCCAGATCCAAAATATTCACAGATTATTTGCATTCAGGAAGAGTTAAGTCTTTTTTTTAGACTACTTGGTGCCTTTATTCATGAATGCAAGTATCGCAGTCATTGTCTTTTATACCTCGTTGCCTTTAAAGCTCTAACTTTCATTTAAATAGCAGTTATCTGAACACGCCTATGAAAAATGTCAAGTTACTTTCTCACTGAGTTCTTTAAAAAAATATATATATATATATATACATATATATATATATATATATTGATTTTAGAGAGAAGGAGGAAGGGAGGAGAGAGAGAGAAACATCACTCGGTTGCCTCCCACAGGAACCTGCAACCTGGGCAGATGCCCTGCCTGGGAATCTAACTGGTGACCTTTCGGTGCATGGGACAGCACTCAACCACTGAGCCACACGGGCCAGGGCCTCATTAGGTTCTAACATTAGGGTTTCCAGGCACATTACTGGTTCTTGAGAAGAGGACTGAGATGTGAACAGGTCCTCTTCCAGCTTTGTGGGTAACAACTTGAAGGGACATTATTAGCTTGAGGCCCACGACGGGAGAAGCACTCTAAGTTTGCGTAGAACTCACAGGAACTTGAGACACAACCTGCAGTTAAAAACATGTTTTTCAGTGTGTGTGTGTGTGTGTGTGTGTGTGTATAGGAGTCATATTCCTTATAAATACAGAACTTTCATTTGTGAGAGAAATAAATCTCATTTCTTTTATGTCCTGTTCACCTGAAATGCAAATAGGAGTTTGCTTGCGATTAATTAGGCAGATGATAGATGGAACTTAAAATGAACACTCAGCATTTTCCCTCGTCTATATACAGAGCACAGAGATAATTGGGTGGGAAACAATATGGCATTTAAATGTGGATTTTTCTTTTTGAAAGAGCCCTTCTCCTTTGACTTATCCAGGGAGAGAGAGATTGGCCTTTCAGACTCGTGTGATGTCTCAGCTGCATGTGTAAACCCATCAGTGGGGGAACGTGCCCTCATTTATAAGGTGCACCCGCTCACCTGGCTGTTGGCACGACCTTGCTCAGTGGCACGTCAGCGATCGGGAGCTACCACCACCTCTGCATGAGGCAGCCTGGTGTTCTTTCTCTTGTCACTTGGTTCCTGGGGGAGGGGGGCTGCGGGGGAGTCGCATTTCATCACCAGGATAATAGAAACCTCTTTGGAAAGTGGCCAGGTGGTCCAGAACTGTTTTAACTGCACTTGCACCCTCAGAAGTAGCTCTTTCCCAGGGACTGTCGCTGGGACCACCTCCAGTTAGCCCAGGAGGCTTCATTCCTCTGGTGCCATTTCTGGGCCCTGTGGTCCTGTGCTGATCCGTGGCCAAACCGAAGAGTACCTGCTGCTCGCTGGCCCTGTGTTCTGAGGCTCTGAGAAGAGATTCCCCGTGGTCCTTCCTCCCACAATGCTCCCTTTCCCCCCAAAAAAGAATATGATAAAATGGGTTAAAACTTCAGCTTACCTGGAGGTACACAGACTCTATGCCTAGATGTCAGCTAGAGAGATTCAGTCCTGTGCAGGGCAGGATGGTAGTTACCATAGCGACGATAACAATGCGCCCAGCCCTGTTGTCCCGTGAGTGTTCAGCAGACTCTGAGATGAGAATGTGTGTGCAAATGATTCATAGAAAGTTGCTTCCTGAAGAAACTGGTAGGGAGCAGGGAAGGCAGGACAGCGAAGTGGAGGAAGCCAATGCAAGTTCAGATGAAGGCCTCTTGGGGGCATGAGGCACCTGTTGCAAGAAGTGTCCCACCCAAGAGGCTCTCTGCGTTGGGCCGCCAGGGCCAAGCAGCTCTGGCTCCCTAATGCCAGGGCCCTGGTTAACAGCCAGGAACCAGGGTGAGTGAAGTGGCCAGTTTTCCTGCTTTGAGAACTCAATCCAGGCTCACACCAAGGGGGCCTCTTGTCTCTGCTGTGACCTCTGAGGAGACATTTCAATTAGAAATGAGCAACCAGCCAGGGAGCCCAGCTGCAGTGCCCCCTCCTCTTGGAGATCCGAGCTTGGTGAGAGAGAGAGAGAGAGCTGGCCTTCTCTCGTCC
>NW_005366873.1:354763-406314 GCF_000412655.1 Myotis brandtii
GGTTTGGGGCTGTACCCGGGAGCTGCAGGTCCCTGGCAGGCCAAGTAAAGGAAATGCTGTAATTCATCGTCAGCTGAGTGAGTGAGGGCAATGTCGAGAACTGGGAAGCTGATGGATGTTGGCATGTGGGCCTGGAGAGGTCTGCCATCCATCCTCCTCCAAGCTATGTGGACCTCTCCACTAACAGCCAGCCAGGAGGTAACTGGTCCTGGCAGCCCGTGATCTTCAGGAGTCCCCCCAAGCCATCTGGGGCCTTTGGCTGGCAGTTCCTCTGTACGCCCGGAGATTGCATGATCTAGCCAGTAGAGGCTCAGGAAAGCTGCCCTTCGTGGCCTATTTTTTATATCATCGGGAGAATCAAAGGGTCTGTAACTGTGCATTTTGTGAACAACTAGGCTTATGCCAAAGCAAGTGACTTTCTTGGGCTTCCAGGTGGGGTCGACACCGGCTATTGTGAAAAATGCTCCATGCAATCTCAGGAAGAACTTCCAGCAGCCAGCGCCCTGGAGTGTCCCAGGCACTGGGTGAGGCAGCGACCTTCCCTCTAGCACAGCGGTTCTCAACCTGTGGGTCGCGACCCCTCTGGGGGTCGAACGACCCTTTCACAGGGGTCGCCTAAGACCATCGGAAAACACATATATAATTACATATTGTATTTGTGATTAATCACTATGCTTTAATTATGTTCAATTTGTAACAATGAAAATACATCCTACATATCAGATATTTACATGACGATTCATAACAGTAGCAAAATTATAGTTATGAAGTAGCAACAAAAATAATTTTATGGTTGGGGGTCACCACAACATGAGGAACTGTATTAAAGGGTTGCGGCATTAGGAAGGTTGAGAACCACTGCTAGCACATTTCCCAGGGGATGCAGTGGGGTGATGCCAAGAGCATTCATATGGAGGTCTGGGGATCTGTCCCAGGTCCTGATATCAGAGTGAAATTGGAGCGTGTCCCTGGGGATGCCGAGATGGAGCAGACACTCTCCCAGCCTGCAGGGAGCTTGAACAGAAACTGGACTGATAGGTGGGCAGGGATGCTCAGATCTTGGGCCCTGGTGTGCTACCAACACAGGGGAGCCTGGCATCGAAACGCTGGGGCAAGCAGCATCAAGCTCTGTTGCCCTCTCTGAGTGATGGACCCAGTGGACATTGAGAGAGAGTAGACGAGTGAGAAGAGGAAGAGGGGGAGGGGATGAAAGACAAGGGAGAACCAGAAGCTGGACATCTCTCCCCATCCCTCAAGAGTCCTGGGGCTTTCCTGGGGGTGGGGGCCAGGAGAAGGGAGAGCCTGGTGGTGGTGTTCTCTACCTGCCCCTCTTACCTTATTAATTGGTGGCATATGAGCACCTTACCTTGCTCTCCATCCATTGGCCTCTGCCCACTCAGTGCTCAAAGTGGGGGTGGGGGGAGAGCATGATTTCGACCAACCAGTGTTCACATACACCTTCTTGAACTTGAGCAAGTTAACATCTCTGAACCTGAGCTCACCCATGAAATAGGTATACTAAAGGGCTATTGAGCCAACTATATGATGTAATGCATTTAACTTTCTTAGTGAACGTGGACACATGGCATTCCCTGTGTTCTGTAAGAGCTATTAGAATTAGGTTGGACCCATCAGGCTGCTCCCTGAATGGTGGGTAACCTCCCAGTGTGATATGCTGTCCTTCCCCCACCAGGCGTTTTCTGACTTGAAGGGATCAGCCTTGAACCCCAGGCCCAGTGAGCAAAGCTTCCTTCCTCATCTGTCTGGAGTGCACTGATGAGATGGCTTTGAAATGGCAAAAGAAACGGAAATTAATCCACAAATGCCATGCTTGTTCTCTCAGAGGAAGAGAGTACTTCCCCCCCCCCCCCTTCAGTACTCAAGACTTGGGAAAAGTCAGGAAGGTAAAGAAAAATGAAGAGGGCCAGACCTTTGGGAAGGCCCTTGGGTGACCTTGATCCCAAAAGACAAATGGCACAGTGTTGGCTCCTCACAAACCACTGGGCTGCATGGAGAACACAGGGTCCTTGTGAAATGTCTCCCTGGCGTGCTCAGCTCTTGGTGATACCTGGATGTGGATGTCATTGTCTTTCATCTCCGTGACGTCCCCCCCGCTCCTCCAAGCACGGGCCTGGGCATCTCTCAGAACTGGCAGAGTGACAGTGACGGTCCTCTGTGTTGCTTTCCTTGTGTGCTGTTGGGAGCTGGATGAGTGGGCTTTCCAGTGCTCCCCGAAGTTAGACACGAAGCACAGGGTGTTTGCTGAGCTACTTCTGGGTCATCTCCAGCCCGGAAGATGGGGACCAGCTTGCTCTGTTTTAGAACCAGCGTTAGCCTCTGGGGAGTTTCCGGAATGTAGTTCAGTGAATGCGACCGACCACAGAATCCAGGGCTCTTCAGAGCTGCTCACTCAGCAACTTCCCAAAGCGCTTAGGTAGGTTTTTGAGTTTTGGGGTAGGGAAGAGAGTGATGGCCGACAGCGATGTTCAGTCCAAACTCTGATGCTTAAGACAGATTTGCTCTTTAATGAAACATTTAAGATAATGTTTTCTTTTCACAGTTCCTTAGACAAAATACAGAGCCAGCAAGAAAGTCACTGTGCTGTTACTATTAGTAACTATTATTATTAATATCATCATTTGGTCATCTGATAGTCAGGTGACTGTCCTCCTTGTTTGAATACTATTATCGGTGCACTGTAAAAGGGACAGTCCGTGTCTTTGGTTTATCTACATTTCCCCCCTCCATTCCCTATCTCCGCCCTCTCCCTAACCCTTTCTCCCCGTTCAGGGGTTTAATCCATGCTCTTGAATATGTGTGTATCCTTGAACAAGATATTTTTCTGTGTGCCCATGATTTTTAAAAATAAAGATATAAAACTACAGTGCTTGTCCAATTCCTTACCATTTCCACTAAAAACTTTTAGAGATCAACCCATGTTTTTGTACATTTATAGTGTTTGCTGTATGAACTTTTAAATAAATTCTGTGTGTGTGTGTGTGTGGGGGGGGTGATGACCTAATAGCTCAGTGAGGCATCATGTGGCCATTTTACAGATCACTAAAGTGAGACCTCCAGCATGAGCCCATAAGGTTAAGGTGGATGGCAGAGCTAGGCCTTCCTCTTGACTCCTGGGCAGTACCCTTTCCGCTTACAGACCCGTGACCTCAGTTTCCTTTCTTCTTTTCAACTCCCTTGGGGACTTGAGCCTTTAAAAGAGTCTGGCTTTGATGGTCTTGATGGTTACATCCTTGTTCAGTCCTTGGGCAGAGGCTGGGCTCCTGGACCTTTGGCCTCTCTTTACCCCATTCTCTTCTTCTGCAATAGGATCGTGCTTACAGACCATTTCTACTCGTGTTTCCTGCTCTTTGCTGCTCCACAAGAGATAGCAGTGCCTCCCACGCGCGACAGCAAAGGAAATATTGCAAGCACGTTATTATTCTTATAGGCATGCGCCTAATAGCGCCTTTGTTCCTAGGTTCTCACAAAGGGTGTCCGATAGGCTTATTTCAGTTTATTATGATCATCCACCTCAAGCGCTTCCTCACAATCGGCTCTCTACCAGGAAACCTTACTTTTATGGGTGACGGTGGGACATGTGATGACTTAGAAGGAGGGGAACGTCCGGGCTTCTGAAGCCAAGGCTCTTTCTTTTTTTTTTTTTTTTTAATCTTTTTCTGGGGATGTGCCCGCAACCCAGGTACATGCCCTTGGCCGGAATCGAACCTGGGACCTTTCAGTCTGCAGGCTGACGCTCTATCCACTGAGCCAAACCGGCTTTGGCCCAAGGCTCTTTCTTGCTAAAATTGTGGGTCCATCAAAGGCTTCAAAACACTATTCAGAAATGGAACACCGATCTCGGAAAAGGGATGCTTTCTAGAAAGAGACCGCAGATGTGATTTACAGAAGGGCTTGGCAAGAACTTTCTTTGGAGGGAGTGATGCTGGGGCTGTGGAAGCACTGAAAGGGTGGGGCTTCCAATTGGATTCAAAACCAAAACAGAGCTCTTAGAAAGAAATCTTCAAAGAAGGAATAGAAGGAGCCAAATAACCGGTCAGAAGAGGCCAGTGATTGGCCACTGTTGAGTGTAAGAAGCTAAAAAGCCAGGAGGAGATCATTCCTTTTGTTGGGAGGAAACGTTAAGAAGTCGGTGACAAACTTTGTGGTGACTGAGTGTTGAATGAAAGTTGATGCATAACTTTAATTATATTATTCTGTTATTTGTTACTCTGTTATTACCATCCTTTTTATTTAGTAACTGAATAATGAGAGAGAGAGTTGATATTGATGAAGACCTTCGAGTCGAAATATTTATCACGGGACCCAACTTTTCTCGGAATATGTGTCAGGGAGTGTAGATTCACAAAAGAAAATTTCATATTTGTGAGGACAGTATAAGTATTTGGCTTTTATTTATGGTCTCACATGCTACACAAATAGCTTTTCTGTCCAGTGTACTAGAATTTATGCTGCAGAGTCTTATTAGAATATTGTAAATTGAACTCTGTATGAATTTTCCTTTGGAAATACCATTATTTTTCCTGAATGTTCACCTCAGCCAGGCACTTTAAAACCTTTGAGTCAAAAAAGGTGTTGTCTGGATTAATTATGTATTTGTTTGAGAAGAAATATTTGCTGACTGGCATGCATTAGAATAATAATTATTACTATTTTAATATATCTTTATTGATTTCAGAGAGAGGAAGGGAGAGGGAGAGAGAGATTGAAACATCAATGATGAGAGAGAATCATTGACTGGCTTCTTCTTACTGGGGATCAAGCCTGCAACCCAGGCACGTGCCCTCAACCGGAATTAAACCCGGGACCTTCTGTCTACAGGCCGACGCTCTATCCATTGAGCCAAACCGGCTAAGGTGGAATAATGACTATTAAGGAATCTAATTCATTTGACAAATTGCAGATTGCCAGAGTTATAAGATTCATAGTATGGGAAGCAAAAGGTCTCCTTTGCAAGGTCAGCGTGGTGGGGACACCTGGAATCGGTGTTTCATCTCCAGGGGACAGTACAGGGGCGGCGCCTCTCTGAGCTGATGGCCCCTGGAATCTAGAGTCTGTACCCTGCCTTCTCATGTTCATGGATTCATTTTCCCCATTAAAGTATCATCGTCTTGTGGTACCTCCGGTTCCCATGGAGAATGGAGGATGGGAGTGGATGCTTGGTGCCTCCTTTTACCTTCTGTTCACTCTCATCTGCTCCCACGATTTCACTTACCACCTCTATTCTGACAACCTCCAGCTCAGGTCCAGAACCTGCTCCCAAGTTCCAGATCCTTATTTCTGGTGCTTGTTCCCTCTGCCTCTGCAGATTCCTCATTGTGCCAACCCCAGGCCTATCCCCTTCTGTGTGTCCTGTTGCAGATGGTGGCACCACCTTGGCCCTGAGCCTGGTGTCACCCATTTTCCTTCTGCTCCTCTCCTCCTCCGCTTGGCACGTGGACATTCATTGGTCCTGGAATTCTACCTTCCGGGTCCATCTCAAATCCTTCCCCTCATTCCCATTCCTCTGTCTTCTCTCTTAGCCGGGCGCTCATTTTTTTTCCTGGACCATTATAGAAGCCTCCTAATGGGCCAAATCTGTCTGTCCTTTAAACTATAATTAGGGTCAAGGCCCTAACACATGGATATGCTGTAGTTTGAGAACCCTGGCTGACTCATTGTCAGAGGAGGAAATCTGCATTCCTTATCAGAGCCTTTGATAGCCTTCGTGGTTAGGCCTCCACCTTTCCCTCCGGCCACATCTTCTCAAGCATCATCTATGTTCCAGACACACTGATTTTTTTTACCTTTCCCTGGACCAGCCAGAGAGGTTACCGCCTCTGTGCTTTTGTTCATGCTGTCCATGGGTCTCTGTCTCTCTTGTGTACCTAGTGAATGGCAGGTCACCCTTCAAGACCCAACTCAAAGTAACCTTGTCTGTGAAGCTATGCACGTGGACCACGTCTCCACTGTGGCGCCTGCCCCACGGCATGCCCATATCCTGCTTGGCTGTTGGCCTGTCGGTAGAAGTTAACTTCCCGAGGGCTGGCACTGCGTCTTATCTTTGTACCTCCAGTGCCTGGCCACGGTAGGCCTGCTATTGGTGTGGGTGTGTGGCGAGGGTGGTTGGAAGGATGGAAGCAGATCTGGCTGAATGGATAGAAGGAAGAAGGGAAGGAAGGGATGAAGGAAGGGAAGGAGGAGGGAGGGAGAAAAGATGGGAGGGGAAAGGGGGAAAGGTGGAAGAAAGGGGTGCCTGAATTCCATTTAGAATCCGAAAGTAACCTCCACGCAAGCACTTCTGTCCCATCTTCCAGGTGCCTACGGGTGTCACGGACTTGCTTCCTGCTCCACATCTGACCAGGAGCCCTGGCGCTTAATAAATGGGCTCTTGGTAGATCTTTGCAGACAGACATATGTTTGTGGACAACGTGCTTTAAAATTCTTGGGCTGTAAAAAAAACACAGGCAACTGGTTACTATTCTCTCTGCTTATAAATTAAAGATTTTGTTTGCCATCTTCTTAAAAAAAAAATAGTGCATTTGCTGGGTTATTTGTGGTGGAAACAGTCTGCTGGCATCAGACATTCGTAGTCCCCATTTAAAACAACAACAGCAGCATCTACTTAGGAAAAAGCTCAAGGAAGGTCATTTGGTAACCAGCTGGGAACTCCACCTCCCACGTAGGCCTGCTTTTTGACTTAATGCTGAGGCCCTGCGAAGTTGAAACCGGCAGGTCCCCTTGGAAAATAAGGCAATGAACATAAAAAGGGAAAAAACAAGAAAGCTTCCATTTCCTCCTGAATTCGAAAAGCTGTGCAACTGCATCCTGGGCTTCCTTTAATTACCACAGCGAAGTGCACATTTTGTAACAATGTAATGAAGCCAGCCAGTAGTGAGGGCTGAGAGAGGTAGGCTACACTTCCCCCCGGCAGCCCTAGGGCCAAACAAAGGGACCCCGAGGGTGGCAGGGGTCTGGGCCAGCTACCTTTACGTTTGTTTCCCAAGTTTCTAATTTCGCTCACAGAGCAACACTAGCGAGGAAATGCTGGATGAGGTTCCCAGGCGAGGATTGTAACGAGCAGAAAATCCACCCGCATTCCTCTGGCCCTTTAATGATCTATGTGTGGTGATCTCACATTGCATTTTCCCCCCCCTTTTTCTTCAGTCCTTGGCGGAAGGCAGCCTGCTGGGCTCCCGCTTTGCGCAGCCTTCTTGATAAATGTCAAGCCTTCGTGCGGAGCTGGCACGTAGCTAGGCAGCTAAGAAGTCACCTATGTCCCCCGAGCCATCCTCTTTCTCAAGGATCCGGTTCCATGTTGAGGATGAAGCCTGGTGCACCAGGCACAGAACGGACGCTATTAACCTGGAGGGAGGCTGACGTTTCCCCAGGCTGCCTGCCGCAGTGGTGGTATTTTATTTGCTTCCCTTGGGGCCTGACCGGATCCTGCCTCTCCCCTGTGAAGTGCTCAGGTGAAGCTTGAATACAGGTTTTCTAACAGGTGGGGGGAGCGGGAGATTTCATTCAGAGTCCTAGGACCGAGGGAGCCAGGAACACCTGCCGCCTTAAATCTATTAGGACGGCGCATGTGCAGGGCAGGACCCACGGTTGGGGCTTTCGCATCCCTTATGGGAAATGGTCCGGCAAATCTTTTTTTGGAAAAAAACACACCAAAAAACGATAAATCCAGAGCTCTCTCTCTCAGAGCCATTTGTGTATTATATTTTGCTTTCAACATCAAGAGTGAAAAATCATGTTTTAGAGCTTATTAAAATGTTGCCCATATGGATAGTTTTAAAAGATAATTTATATTAGTGCTGGCGCATAACCTTTTAAATTAATAATTCACAACTGTGGCTAGAGGTTTCAGTGGTCTCTGGTAGTATATTATCTGGCTGTTCCACTGAGAAATGAGCACTTACGGACGAAGGTATAAAATTGAAAAATCTAGCCCATTTGGTGATCTGTTCTCCGTGAGGAGAGCCTTCTTAAATGAAAGCCTATTAGCGGGAGAATTCTGATTTCTGGACTCACATCTGCTTGAGGTCATTACGGAGTATTATAAAGAAAAGGCCTCCGCTGCTTAACCACACGCTGAAGTCTTAAAAGTAGGCAGACTATTGATTTTTTTAGCAAGAGTTTTACCGCTCCAGACACTGAAGAATGATTCTCATGACTAAAATTTATAGGTTATTAAGGAGAAGAATGCAGGGGGAAAGACTTCGCTGGAAGATTCACAAAATTAGCTCATTTTGTTCGTTAGAATTCGCTTAGCACTCTTCCCCGGAATAGAGATATATCAGTCTGGAAAGGGCTTTTTGGTTACGTGGTAAATTTATATAGATCAGAAATATATTGGAATCGTATGTTAGCCCACAAGGACACATTCGCTTTCTGTACGTTTGCAAAGAAAAAAGAAAAGCAATTTTTTTTTTTGAGAAGTTTAATTCATCGAAAAGATCAGGGTTGGCAGGTCTGGCCACTGGCTGACTTTTTTCACCTGGGAAAAAACCTATTCAGCCCAAACTAAACAGACACATTACAGGAAGCTTTCTCTAGTAAAGTAGGTATTTAATGCAGTGATATGTGTGTATGTGTGCACGCACATGCGTGCGAGTGTGTGTGCACATGTTTAATCAGATTCCATGCCTCAGTTTAGAATAGGGGAGGCTTTCTGAATCCCTTGAGGGTGATACTGTACCTTGTGCCCTTCAGAGGGAAGGTGCAGAGTTATTGGGAAGGCGGCTCTGTGAGAGCAGGAAGTGTACTCTTTATGTCATGTATGGGGAACAGAGAAAAGGTGCCTATGCCAGAGGCAGTGTAGTACCTGGGAAACCACTGCACTAGGAAGATGAGAAACGACGTCTTGTCTTAGCGCCCTCTCTGAGCCACTGTGATATTGGACACGCTGACCCTCCAGCAGGGGCTCCAATGCCATTGCCTCTTGCAAACATTCGCCTCCCCTCTTCCAGCTGAGGCTGGGCTTCCTCCTGTTGGCTTCTGAGGAACTTACTGTGTTGGACTATGGCTTTTGGTCTCGTATCAACCTTCTTTTTGGACTCTGGACATATTAAGAGTAGGATGACTGGGCTTCCTTTCTCCCGCTCCCCACTCCAGTGGGAAACACACCAGAGGCTCCCAGTAAACACTGTGAGTGGGGGGTGGGTGGGTGGAGATAGGTATGAGGCACCCATGTCTTACCTTTCAGCTTCTAGCGTGCCCGTTGTCAGGAGAGAGCAGCTTTGCAGAGGGATTAGGTCTGCATATTTACTCAGATTGCTGTCATCCCAGACCCTTTTCTACTCTTCCTCCAGCAAAATGCCAAAGGCTTTGTGTGAAGGTGACAGACTCGCTCAGGGTCGGCCCCCTGGTGCCACCTTCCAAGGGGTTCTCAGGGCTGAGGGGAGACAAGGCTCAGGTCTTGAAGTGCATTCTTGGGAAGAGGAAGGCGTTCAGAATGGAGCTATTGGGGCTCTGCGTGGAGACAGGAGAAGGGAAGAGGAGAAACGACCAACCTGGGCCTGAAGGCCATTGTCTGTGGCTGAACTCAGGGGTGTTTCCTCGCCTCACCTCCCTCTGCTTCTTTCCACACTGACACCTGCAGAGTGACCCTGCCCGAGGACGCCTCTTGCATTGTGAGCAGGAGACAGCCAGTGGCAGAGGCCTGGAGACCCTCAGAGACCGTGGGGGACAGGGCTGGGGAGCTGAGAGCCTGGTCTGTGCAGCGGGGAAGTTGGGGGAAAGCCACCGTCAAGATGCACACGGGTCTGGGCATCTGCCAACAGTCACTGTCCCTCCAGCTGTGTGTGCTGCTAGGAAACCTGGTGATTTAACCACACGCCATTACTTCATCAGAGAACGTTTTAGGCCACAAATTATTACTTTAATAAACCAGAGAGAAGAAAGGAAAGTTTCTTGAATCTCTTTGCCCAACCGGCCTAGGCATCCATTTTCAATTTAGTGACGAATAGCAGCGGAGATCGAGATAGATGTTATTACAGGTTTTTGCAAGGCAAAATATACTTAAGCGGGATCAGGAGGTTAATTAAAATTATAGCTGGGCCTCGTCATTCGCCAGTCACTCCCCGGCTTCGGCGCAGTTGCTCCGGGTTGAGCGTCTGTTTGATAAAAATGCTTAAAATGGAATCCTCATTGAAGAGGGAATTATCCTGGGTATTATTTCTGAGCCTCATCTCATGTACCTAGGCCGGAAATAAATGCATAATTAACCCTTTTCCATGATAAATTAACATTCATTTTCCTAGGATTAGTAGGAAATAGCATCATACAGGGCAGGGCTTGCCCTCAGTGGGACAGCCCCGGGGGACCTTTAACACCCTTAAAGGATTAGCGAAGGCCTGTGATTCATTGTATGTCTGTGTACAGACAAATAGGATGCAGTCTCTGACCCTCAGAGAGAAAGAGAGAGAGAGAGAGAGGTTTTCCTAATTGATAGCTTTTACGACTTAACGGAGAAAGATGGGCCCGCAACTATTTGTGAGGATGACTTTGGCACCCTGGCCAGGGCGTGTTAGTGAAAGGACGCGTCCTGTGAATACGTAAAAGGGAAAAGGAATCCTCGCAGGACTTTCAGACATCGGGTTGCAGCAGCTGTTGAAATCAAGGTCCCCGGAGGACAGATAAGCTTTCAGGAGGAGCTCCTTTGTCCGGTGCCTTCTCGGCTGTGCTCTTGGGGGTTTTCATGCTTATCTGAGCTCCATTGTATCAACTGATAGGCTGAAATTTACATAAACAGCGTCGTTTGTTTCATTGGACTTATTAAGATGGGGTTTGAAAAAGCAGGGGTCTTTTGGAGAATAGACTTTGGAGTCTCCTTGAGACTTTTAACTCAAAATTCCCAAGGTCTTGGGGACCTCGAATGAGTTGCCATCTGATGTTTAATTGAGCACCCAAGAGTCACAAGGTAGGGAGCCTTCATTTTAAATGTTTAAAGGCAGGAGTGAGGGGAAGAGAAGGTGAAAGAGATTCTGCCCTGAGGTCAGTAACAAAATAGGGTCTAGGTTCCCTTTGATTTGGCCCATAAGACAGGAGTGTAGAAGGGTGAGTGGAGCCCCCATCTGTTGAGTAGCTATGATGTCCAGGTCATCGTATTCCAGGCATTTTATGTGAATTATCTCAATAGAAAAGTTGGAAGTAAAGAGTGAGACACTTGTGAACAGTGTAACCCAGAGTGGGGGTGAGGTTGACCTTTCCTTTTCAATGGCCCACACCTCGTAGATACTAAAAAGTAGTTAAGGGTTCACCTCCAGGTGTCCTTGTTACGAGAAGAATCCATATTTAGACTGGCTCCGTGTCACACTGTCAATAACCCTGGTGACCTTCTCCTGCTCTTAACCTGAAAGTGAGCTCATTGGGGACCTCTGATGACTGGGTGATTGGGAGCAGTTTTATGGGAAGGAGCTTTTGACTTCACTTTTTAAAAAATATATATATATTTTATTGATTTCAGAGAGGAAGGGAGAGGGAGAAAGAGAGAGAAACATCAATGATGAGAGAGAATCATTGATCGACTGCCTCCTGCATGCTGCCCCACTAGGAATCGAGCCTGCAAGCCAGGCATGTGCCCTGACCAGGAATCCAACCATGACCTCAACCACTGAGCCACCATAGCCGGACTCATTTCACTTTTTAAAGCTCAGGATCCTGGGGAGTCTTTGGAAGTCAAAGAGTGAGCGGAACTGGTCAAGCCAAGGAGAACCTTGATGAGCCCAGGGGTGCTCGTGAGGTGGAGTGCCCCCAGAGCTAGCCCTGTGTCCTGAAGTCAGAGGCAGATTCTGGGTGGTGAGGGCATCCATCCTGCAGGGAGCAGATGCCAGGAGACCAAGGGAAGGAGGCGGGACTAGGGAGTGGGGGCCTGCAGCCTTGAAGCTGCTACTCATTTCCCAGGGGCAAGTATACTTAAGTGCCCCATCTGGAACCTCTGTCTAAATACCACTTAGGGTTTTGTTTTCAAAGGGAAGCTACTGAAGAGCTCTGAAGTACTGAGAGGTTGTTTACATAGCAGAGTCCTTGTGGGTTTTATTTTTGAAAGAAAATCTGGTCCGCATATAATCTGCATGCTGGATGAGGATGGCTTCAAGAAACAGTTGGATCAAATAGAAGTAATGATGAATAAAACAACTCCAGTGGCAGCCAATAAACATGAAAGATTCAGTACCAGGCTCATCTGTACCTGACAGGCAGGGAGGCTCTCTGGGACCTTAGGATAATTCCTCACCAGTCCTCCCCCCACCCCCCTCAGAAAATACTTGTTGATTGACAGTCACATGTGCCTGTTTTACCTAAAAAAGAAAATCCATGAGGTTTCTGACCATTGATGCTTAATACGAATTAAGAATTTCATGAATCAAGACTGAATTTAGCACCTGACCCAAAGGTTAACTCTCTTACGGGTATTTCATATCGGTGGTTATATTGGGATGATGGATATAAAAGAGCCTTCCTCAAAGCATGGCCTCGATACGTGGAATGCTTGATGAAAATGCAGAGTCTTGGGATCCACCCTCGATCCATGGCTTCAGATGAGCTGAGCGGTCATCCTCAGGTCTCTGGTTGTGGGCACATAAAGCCTGAGAGCTTTGCTCTTACAGGTGCCAAATGATAGTCTAACAAAGAAAACAGGAGGGGCATATATGACTTTGGTTACCACTAATTTTGAAAATGAACTCATTCAGCATTCAACAGGCACTACATACCAGGCATTGGGCCAAATGCGCGGAGATCTTAAGAGAATTGAGAAGGTCTCTGCCCACAATAAGTACAGGATCTAGCCAGGGAGAAACGACAGGAATAGAGATAACCATGAAGTAGGAAGTGAGAGGGCTGTGTCAGAGAAAGTGTTCCAGTTGTTGAGGGGAGAGGAAGATGCAGGAGGCCAGAGGGAAGGCCTCAGGTTGCGGGACCTGCGATGTTGGGTAGGAGTCAAACAGTTGGTGATGGTGGAGTGGATAAGTTTACGTTCAAGGAATTTCTTAGTCAATGTATTGATATGAGAAATGCTTGAAGAGCAGTTGGCCAGTTAGGAAAACCTTGAGAGTCTG
Source organism: Myotis brandtii (assembly GCF_000412655.1). Lineage (NCBI taxonomy): Eukaryota > Metazoa > Chordata > Mammalia > Chiroptera > Vespertilionidae > Myotis > Myotis brandtii. The sequence continues at coordinate 367,822 of NW_005366873.1, forward strand.
ATTTCTCAGAGGGAAAGCCCATGATGATATGGACAGTTGATCGTCTTCTGCTATTTGAAGGTTAAAGGAAATATGTCTAAGAAAACACTGCTGGATTGGAGATTAAGGAGATTATGGGGCTCCTTGAAGGGAGGAAGTTCCTTGGCAGGTTTGGGCTGAAATCAGAGTTTACAGAATGGGAGGGACAGGCGGGTGAGGAAAGGGCACGAAGAGAAAGTGCCTCTCTTCCTGACTCCAAGGTGTGAGAGGGAGAGTTGGGACTTAGATGGCAATTTAAGGAGTTGAGGGAAAGTGCATTTAGGTGATGGGGATCTGAATGTGTTTATGCACAGAGGGGGCATGGTGGGCAGAGAGAGAAATTTATTGGCGATTCAAGAAAGAAGTGAAGTGGTCACACAGAGAAATATAGGTCTGGGACCATTAGTATAGTGAGTTTAAATAGCCATGCAGTCCTGTGTGTGTGTGTGTGCGCGCGTGTGTCTGTGCACGCGTGTGTAAAGGAGATGGAGAGAAAGGGAAAGAGAGAGCAGGAAACCAAGACCAAGCCAGTCATTGGAAACCTCACACATGCACAGTGAGCTCTGGAATTGTTTCTTGACCTGGAAGTGTAACAATAACCCACCAGACTTATCCTGGTTAGAAGTGATTTCAGGGACCAAGGGACATGTTAATGGCCATGGTTGGATGGCTTATGCGAATTACCAGTAGAGAGAGAAGGAAGTACAATGACAGCCCGACAATGTTATTGAGTAAGAGTTTTCTCTTGGGATATCCTCTGTGTTAGAAATAGAAAAATGTTTCAAACAGTTCAGGAATATTTTAAGTGATTTTGTATTATCCACGATAGGAGAAGGATTGTTGAGTGATAAGAACAAAATGTTGCAGAGCCTCCATATGTCTGCTATTTTGAGCATTCCTGAGATATTTTTGAGGACTAGGGGGTGTTGAAGGCCAGCCAAGATATTATGCTAGAACCAGTGAAGCAACTAAGATTCTGGTTTATTCAAAACTCACCTCAGACTCAAGAGATTTCATGACCAAAAGCTCTTAGAAGCTCAGTATTTCCAGAGACTACAATGACCAAACAATGGTTATAAAATTCAATAACACATTATTAAGAACCATCTGTCCTGTGCGAGGTAGAGGGAGAAAGCGCAATATTGGAAAGTAGTGCAGGTTACGTACTTAAAAAGAACAACAAAGAAACTTAGGAAAATTTCATTTAAGTGGTTTCATGAGTTAGGAACACAATGTCTGTGGAACTTTTAAATGACCTTTTCCTACAATGGTCTTTGGGAAGAAAATGAGGGCTGGTTTAGATGGATGTGGTTTCTGGTTGTCGTTAAACTCTGCTAAAGGCGACACTGGGTTGTGCTGTTTGAAAGTGAAGTAAAGATCTTATTATTCAAGTGCAAATCATGTTCGACTTTAATAGTATGAATTCTGTCAGGTAGTCCCTAGAATAAATTTGCACACAGTTTAACACAACACGAGTACATTAAATAGGATTTGGCATTAAAAGACCCAACACCGAATGGGAATCTGAAAATAAATGCCCACATTCTCCCCAGAAGACCATGCACCCTGAGGCTTTGGGCATTAATTTAACTGAATGAGGAAGCCACTGGGGCAGCTGTCGGGAGCTTATTTGATTTGTGAATAAACAATGCCTTCATTTTAAATGCTGTTCACTCTTACCCAACCCAAGGCAGGACCAAGAGCACCAGAGAGACTAATTGGTTACACACACACACAAAAAAACCTGATGAACAAAATATTTTGGGGGGTCAACGTTGGATTTTTATTTAAAGGAAAATGCAGCATTTGAGAGGTGCTGCTTATTTTTAAGCCCAGTGAATGGTACTCAGCCCAAGGTTGTGTCTTAACTGCATCTTAACTGATGCAGAGCAGTCAGCCATCCAGTAATGAGTTGGGGTATGACAGGCCATCTTTGGGCTCGTCAGCTGCAGTTGCCAGCATTCTGTCTATGGCCAACAGGACTGGTGTAACAAGGACAAGGCCTGGGAAGAGGACTGTCCTGTGTCTATCCCCTCAGAGGAGTGATAGGCTGGGTGCTCCTGACCTAGGGCTCTGGTAGACCTCTTCAGGGGTAGGAATGGTGTTTCTAAAGAGAAGCACCAAAGGGTGCATTTCTGGAGCAGCCACAGCAAGGACTTGTTGATATCCCACAAGGTCAGGTAGCATTCAGTGTCTAACATCTCCCTGGTGCTGGAGAGACAGGTTAAACTTGAGGACGTAGACCTTGAGGATTCACTTGAGTTAGAATCCCTGGAGGAGTAGGGCATGTGATAGAAATCCCTGGCCGAGCTTTGAGGGGAGTGTGAGATTCTGGCTCATCTAGATTCGCCTCCCTCTGTGGCTCACAAATTCACCATGTGCTTTCCAGTCTGAAAGGGGAAGGTTCAAGAACCAGGACACCCAGATGGGGACCAGGTGCTTTGGGCTCGGTGGACCTGCCTCAGGCCATCCGATGCTGGGGGACCGAGGCAGCACAGCACACCTGGGGAGGGAGGCCAAGGCATGTTTCCAAGGAGCAAATCTTATTTATTCGTGAATTTGAGTGAATTTCAAGATGCAGCTTGAAGTTTGCGCTAAGAAACTGACAACCCAAGATGAAACAGACCTTGAGGACACCCTAGTGACATTGGAGAGCTGGGTCTGTGGATGAATTGCTTCCTGACAATGTCTTCCATGTGTTGAGGACAAATAGGCCCATCTTGGTGTCGGTTGTGCTTTGGCATCTGATGTTTCTCAAGCAAGTGACGGCCTGTGGGCACTTAGGGGACACTGGATCCAAGCAAGGGCAGTTGGACAGAAATGAGAAAGAAAATGTTAGCATGAGAACACATGAGTCCTTTTCATCCCCAGGTCACATGTGTTAATGGAGCATCGGGTTATGCCCCACTCATAGAATTTTATGGTATTTTCTCTCCTAAAGAGCCAGCGAATAACTAGAGGTGCTTAGTGACCTTCTTTACGAGCAGGTTCCTCTGATGGGTCATTACATTGATTTTCCTCATCCAGGCCTGGGGAGATTAAGAGCGGGGCACTTGGCCTTTCCCACACTGGGGCCATGGGGTAGCCTGCCAGCAGCAGCATGTGACATTAGAAGGGTCAGCAGCCTGGTGACCATTACCATGAGGAAGTGACTGTCATCCCGTCCTGTTCCACATGAAGGTAGAGTTGCCTGTGCTAAGACAGGAGATGCGGATCTCCAACCTGTCTCTGTGAATCTAGTCACATTGTCCATCCGCCAAAGGCATGGACAGCCCTTACAAAGAAGTAAAAGTCAAAGTCGTTCATTAAACAGTTGAGATATAATTTATACCCCATAGACTTCCCCCTTTAAAGCACTTCTTAGTGTATTTACAAGGTTGTGCAACCATCACAACACAGAGACTGTTGAGCAATAGGATAATTGTCTCCTGAGAAATCTATTTTGATGGTTGAAAGTTTGCAACATGGGATATTTGCTTTCTTGTGAGCTTTTTCCATTAAGTGAAGTGTGTGTGTGTGTGTGTGTGTGTGTGTGTGTGTTCTCCAGAGCCTCTGCAGATGAACTTCTGGGAATGGACCGTGAGGCCTGACCACACGAGCTTGGCAAGAAGGGAGCCCAGAGCCAGCCAAGCCTGGGAAGGCCCACCCAGGAGGCTATCAGGGCTTCCTCAGCCCTCCAAGCACCTCCTGACTATGATTAATGCAGAGCGTAAGCTCGCAGAGAAATGAATGCCCTGAGCTCCGAGACTAGAGTTAATGCTGCTCTCATAGGATCTCTGACCTCCGACCTCTCTCTCCACATAGACCTCAGTACCTGGTCTCTGGATTGACTTCCTCCTGCTCATGATAATGGCCAGACCAGGCCTGGCTGCATAGACTCCAGGTCCAATTACTGCTGGTTATCCCAGGCTTGGTACCCTTTAGAAACTGGGCGAGCTGATAAAATATGATGTGTTCAGCATGTGAAATAATCCCAGAAAACAAAGTTATGAAAGATGATCCTGCTCAGAAACCTGGAGCTTGAAAAGAGCCAGTAAGGAAACACCGTGGAAAACCAGCCCCTTGCCCTGCTGGATGTAACCTGAGCTGTGGCCTACAATCTTTCTAAATTTTTTAAATGGCCCTAAACAGAGCCATGTGACCCATTTGCATACTGGCCTACATTTTTTTTTTTTTTTGCACAATAGCAGTAACATTGTACATAGGATGTACAGATTCGGGGCATAGTTGTAATCAATTTCCTTCTCGATGGAAGAAGTTTCCAGGGTTGATTGCAGAAATGCCGCTCTTTCCAAATTCATTCTGGGGGTTCATCACAAATATGAATCTGCATGTTTGGGAGTTGGAGGTCCAGGGAAGGTCCTGGATTCAGAACCAGCAGCAAAAAAAACTGCACATCAGAGGCCATGAGTCAGGTGGAAGCATCGGGCGGGAGAACTGAGCTTTCCAGTGACTGCTCTAAGGAACCCGTTTCAGAAGGTCGTGGACAGTGTGTTTTCTAGTGGAAACTGGTTAAAGGTGCATACCCCACCCCTCCCTCCATCTAGTTAGTCTTGTGGGTGAAGCACAGGGCACCAGGGCTCACCTCCTCTGCAAGTGGGCACCGCGGCTCTTACACCTGAGTTCTGCCCCCCAGGCCCATCCTCCAGGCTGGAAACCCTCCTGTGGCTCCGGCTACTGGCACCATCCTGCCCAGAATTCTCCTGAGAAGGAGGCAGGAGTCCTGGCCATGTCCTGGTTTCTACACGTGCATGGATTTCCTGTGAGGAGGTGAGCAGTAAATTAAGACCCTGTAACCAAAGAATTAATAATTCATCGTTGTTATTGACAGCTGTCCTCCTCTTCACGTAGTTCAGAAACCGGCCCTGGCTTACGTCGTCGAATGGAATGCGATCTGGGATTGGATGTTCAGATCCATTAATGGCCAGGAGCCTGGTGGTCCCCGCCTCTCGGGGGTTGTCTAAATGCATGATTTGTTAAAGGCAATACATCCTTTTGTGAAACTTATATTGCCCATTAATTGGTCATTGATCTCCAGCCCATTTAGGACAGTTATTCTTACAGATAATTGTATGCCTTTGTCATGTTGTATAACACTGGGTCTTAGTTTATTGCTTGTGGATTATGGTTTCATCTGAGGCACTTGAATGATGCCTGATGATTTCTTACTGACATGCACCCAGCAAACATTCCTGGAGCATCTCCTGAGTGAGATGAAACGCCAAGCACATGATACCCAGAGATGGATGAGTGATGTTGGCTGCCTCGCAGGCATTTTCTGACTGGTGGCGGAAATAAGACATAAACCCAAATAACTATTATGGAAAAGTGCTAAGCAGCCTTCTCCTCTAGTGTTGGCAGGAATGTAAAAACAGTTATGACAGTTGGGGAGAGTCGCTTGACAATATCTTCAAAAATTAAAAATATTCTTCTCTTCGAATATTTTTCCCGCAGTCCTCTCTCTAGGAACTTAGCGTGCAAACATGTCGTGTGCGAAGCCATAAATTCCAGAATGCTTACCGCCACGTCATTTGGAGCAACACATCATAAAGACCAAAAGACAAAAACCAAAATGACTTTTATGTCCAGCGATAAGGGGTTGGGGAACACGTGGCAGTTCTTACAAGGGAGTAGCGTGAAGTTGATCGCATGGATGAGGCAGTTCCTTGTGTCCCTGATATACTGGTTAGTGAGAAAAGGTAAATTTCACATGATTCTGTTCTGTACAGAAAAAAAAAATCTGAATTTTGAAATCTTTACAGTCCGGTTCTTGATGGGAGGTGGGATTAATGACTGACAGATGGTTTGTAAGTTGGAGAATAATAGGTAGCCTTCACTGTTTGTTTTCTCCAGCATAGCCACTGAAAGAAAACGCTAGAAAACAAAGAAGGCTACTATCCCTCACAGGCCCAGGTGAATCGGTTTCACCTGAAGCAGGTACCCAAGGAGAGTGTTTTCATTCACAAATGCAAGTAGTGATGCAGGCCTCACACTGAACCAAGACAGACAAAACGTGCCACTCAGAGTGGAATGGGGCCCGAGCCTCCTGCACGTCCCTCCCTGGTCTGGGACTCCAGAGTGGAGACCTGCGAGGACAACAAAAAATATCGCTTTTAATGAGAATAATCTATCACCACGGCATCAATCTGATTAATGTAATGGGCACCATTTCAAAAGGAGGAAATGACAGGTCATTAGGAGTCGTCTCAAATTAAGTTATGGGTTCAAGTGATTGTCTTCAGTTTTCTGAAGAATTTCCCCCAGCATTTTATTTTCACATGTTCCATTCACAGGACAAACAATATTTGCATGATTTTACAAACCTTTGTGTGCAAAGAACTGTGTGGAGGCCTGGGTGTTGGAATCCCACTAATACGGTTTCCAACCCTGTCCCACCCCCACGTCTCCCAAGCCGTGTTTTGGGTCCAATCGGAGGTGTACCCCACCCCTACCTAGTCTTCCTTTATGTTATTTGGTGATAAAACAAACACCTCAACTCCAGGTTGTTTTCACAACAGTTTGATAATCTGATTCCAATTAAACGGCGGAGAACTACACTAAGAACAAAACGATAAATCACGTTACCCATCTGCGTTTGGCTGATAAAGGCGGCGAATGGAAAGGTTAAGTTGACACTCTGCACTTAATCTGTGCTATTGTGGAAGGAAAACCCAATTAGAGATGATATTTCATTGCGCGCTGTACACCGGTTCCCTTTGTTCTTTAATGTGAGTTGTACTATTGTGGTACCACCCGGGAGGGGAGGGGTTCATTGTCTCCTCCTCCAACGTGTTGCGAGAGGCGCCCTCATTTATAAGGATCATTGCCAATGCCAGCTAATTATAACCAGCTCCTCTCGGCTGCGAGGAACCGCTCTGCAGGCTCAGCAGCAGAACTGTCTTCAAACCCTCAGACCACCCGGACCAACTGCAGCCCACAGCGCTTCCTTCCGTGGCTGACGGGACCCACTGGGGAATGAGAACATGCCCCTTGGGTACCTGCTTCCGGTGAAACTGACTCACCTGGGCCACTCGGGCCGGGGCGGGGTAGTAGCCTTCTTTGTTTTCTGGCGTTTTCTTTCAGTGGACGTGCTGGAGAGCCTGTTCCGTCGGAGGGCTTCTGCCTTTCCAACCGGCCACATTCAGAAACCAGAGCTGGTCTCGACAACCATCGATTTTTCATCAAGGCCAGAAGCCTCTGGCTTTGGCACTGCCTATGCGAGGGTGACGAAGGGGTGGCTCAGAAGCAGGGCTGTGTACACCCGGACAGCCAAACCTTCCATTTTCCACGAGGTGCTGGAGGAATCATCGCGCTTTCCCGCGTTTTCTCAGCATGTTGCTTTCAGAGCTTCTCCTTTGTTAACTGTGGCTCCCTAACCTGGCTGTGCTTGGAGGAGAAAAGTTGTTCAGCAAATCAGTGAACTTGGGGGCGAAATAGAAAATCGTGTTTTATAATATTTATTTCATGACTGGAAAGCTATCCAAAGTGATGTCTTAAGGTGACGGAGTTTCATTTCCGAACAGCAGGTAGCACCCACCGTAGCAGGAACGCAGGCATTGTTTAGGTGGGAAGCATTCAGCAAAGCCTCGCTGCTCCGCACAGGTAGCCACAGGACTTGCTTGCTTGTCACAAGCATCCTAGTTAGTCCTCATCAGTACAAACCTGTTCCTGCTCTAGGAATGCCAGAAAGATGGACAGAGGGAGGGGGCATGGTGAAATGGTAAACCCCCACCCCCACCCCGGGGGCTTTGGGAAGGGCTTCATCCTTTGTTGGGCACTCTCCTGGCTTATCCTGTTTCTGTCTTCTAAAAACCTTGTGTCCAACATCTAAACCTGCTCTCCTGGCTCAGGAACTCCATAGATTAGGAACTCCTGGCTTTATAGTGTTAAACGAATCATTTAACTGTCTTGAGTCTTAATCTGTAAACTTGGGGCAATAAAGAGGACGACTCAGTATTTATTTGTTGGATGGATGAATGGATGGATGGAAAGGTGGATGGATGGATAATTGGATGGATGGAGGGATAATTGGATGGATGGATGGATGGATGGATGGATGGATGAATGGATGGATGGAAAGGTGGGTGGATGGATGGGTGGTTGATCGACTGAGCTTACCATTAAATAAGACCAGGTTCATAAAGCACTTGGTCCACTGTTGATACACAGTTCCTGGCTCAATGAAAGGACTTGTTTTTGAATTCCTTTCTAACAAACAGTAATTACTTGCTGAAACACAAAGTGCCATCAGCTTAGTGAATCTGGTGTGGCAGATACTGAACTCAGTCGACGTTCGGTTGAGAAGTCCACGTGCAGCTTTGCCTGATGATCAGGGTAGCAAATGTGTGAGGTTTGAGACGTCACCAAAATAAGTAAATACGTAAAAGATACTGCCTTGAAGTGTTTAAGTCAGACTACCTGCCAGCTGAGTGAGGATGCTGATGGAGATGTGCTTCTTGGTGAACATTTTTAAATGGTGGTTGTGAAGACGATGGTGGGTGATCACACAGCGTGGGGTACTGAGTTATGGCGGTAGCCTCCCAACTGGTGTCACTGCTCCCTCTCCGGTCCACCTTCTATTGCTGCGCCCGTTCATTCTCTACCCAGCAGACCTGACTGGATCATGTCATTCTCTGCTCAGAATCCTTCCGTGATTTCCCTTTGCACTTGGGATGATATCCCCACTTTTTTTCTCATGCTTATGAATCTGCATATCTGGTACTTGCCAGTTTTTCTGACCTCATCTTCTACTACACCCCCTTCCCACACTGTACTCAGACGCAAAGTGTCCTTCTTGTGTCTCCAGATCACCCAGTTTCTCCCTGTCCTGGGGCTGGGCTCAGCCCTCACCTTCTGGGGGAGCTCTTCTCTGACTTCTTTTCCTAATATTGGGTGGTAGAGTTGACTACTCATCTTACCATAGTATATTCCCTGCATCATACATACCTTCCGTACGTATTTGTTTGCTTTGCTTCTCTTCACCTCTGGAATTTAAACTGTGGTTCACTTCTGGGACACATCAATAACTCATTCAATCACCCTAGCTGGTTTTTCTCAGTGGATAGAGTGTCGGCCTGCGGACTGAAGGGTCCCAGGTTTGATTCTGGTCAAGGGCACATGCCCGGGTTGCAAGCTCAATCCCCAGTCAGGGGCGTGCAGGAGGCAGCCGATCAATGATTCTCATCGTTGATGTTTCTGTCTCTCTCTGCCTCTCCCTTCCTCTCTGAAATTAATAAAAATATATTTAAAAAAATAACTGATTCAGTAGACGAATAACCATTTGTTATCAGCCTCTCCCCATCTTGGATTGTAAGACCACACCTGCCAGGTCTTCATCATCTATTTATCCTCCTGTACCTACTCTCACCCACCACCAGGCATGCTTTCTGCCTCCTTCAATGACATTCAAAGATTTCAGATGGGCCCTCTTCTCTTCCCCTTGCCATAGGAGCCGGCAGATATTAACTAACCTAACTACCAGAAGCTATAACTGCACTTGCCAGTGAGGTCATTGGTGCAGTGCCTGGAACATGTTAAGAAGGAGGATGTCTGTGTGAGGCTCTTGGCCCCTGGCACCCTGATTTCAAGCTTTAAAAATGGGAGTGATGGTGTTTTCATGATAATGAAGAATGGTTTGATAAATAGTAGACCACACACTCATAGCCTACCCAACCTGAGGAACTGAGGAACTGATTCTTGTCCCTACAGAATGAGAAATATCCACAGGAGGAACGGTCCTAAGTCAGTTCCTTCATTGATGTCCCCAATCAATGTGCTGGAACGTTCGGATGGACTGAGTCCATTAGGTGATTGGCAGGTCAGTCTACCTGGACCGATTTGGAATGCTGGGGAATTGTTAAGCAGTCATAATGTACCAAAGAAAGAATATTTTCAACTTCTCAAGTTATAGGTGTCTTCCTGTAGGGGGGAGAGAGGGGGGACGTGTTTTCTTCCTCTGATATGTTGTGAGCAGTTTGTGTGCACACAGCTTAATACCCCTTCAGCTATGCATTCCCTTTGATCCCAAGCTTATTAAAAAATGCAAATCTAAATTGTATCTTATTAATGTGATTCTTTGTATTAAAGCTGTGGGGGAGGGGGGTGAAAAATCCCAGGTTCTGGATTTTTAATGTGCAAAGTATGAGAGCCTGATTTTCCGCAGGCTATATTTTCTAATCAACCGTTATGACAGATTTTTTTTTTATTGTGCTGCTATTTCTTGCTTTCTTGGAATTCAAGGAGATAAAGAGTAATGGCTTCATAGTTACACCCCACGTATTCTCACGCATGTTGAGATTATTATTAATTGGCTGTAAGTTCTCCAACATGACAGTGGCTCTGTCTTACAGGAGGACCCTGGAAGCCTATTTTAAAGATGTGAGTGATGGTGGAGCTACCTCTCGCATCCATATAATTGGCTGGTGATGCCCCTTAGGCTTGTGGGGTGCTTGCATGGGGACCATGCCCAGCCACCCCTTTGTCTGGGTGTGTGCAGCATTCCCTAGACCCAGTGTACTCTCGCTGTTAGAACAATTTCTTTCCTTGAAAAAAAAAAGAATGCATTAGAAATTTAATTTGAATCAATTTAAAAAGTGATCCCCTTAGAGTATAGATGCACTTTTGTCACTTGTCTCCATTGTAGTTCGAGCCTTAATTCCTCATTCTCTCATCTATCCTGTCTTTTCTTCATGTCCTGGGATAAGCTGCATCCTTGTTTAATGCTTTCTTTCTTCAGCTCAAAGTCCATTATTTTATAAAAGTCATCGCATGGAAATGATCCTTTTCTATTTGTGAGTCTGTCTGTGTGTGTCTCTCCCCACAACTACCCCCCCCCCCTCCGCCCTGTCAAATAAAGCTCTATCTGGAACAGTGATTGGGGTAGTGGAGTCATGGCAATGTGAAAGAAGTATGTGAACTGGTTAATGATAAAATGAGAACTCACACTGTTAGCACGTGCTACATGCTAGGTGTGTGTGGTCTCATTTAATCCTCACAAAACTCTGTGATGTTCGGACTATTATTGCATATCCCCATTTAATAAATGAAGAAATGGAAGAATAGAGGTTAAGAACTTGCCCAAAGCCATGTGACATAGGGTCTGCTGAGGGAGGATCTGAGGCCTCCTGGCTCTGCCTTCAGCTAGCTGTGTGGCTTCAGGCAAGGGGCTGCTTTCCTTCACCTTTATATTTTGGGGGGGAAGGGGGGCTATGATTTAATAATTTTTAAAAATTTTATTCAATTAGGTGATATTGGTTAATAAAAGTATGTAAGTTTTAACTGTACAGTTCTACAATATATTGCATTGTGTGTTCATCACCCAAAGTTGTCTCCTTTCATCACCATATATCTGACCCCCTTTACCGTTCTCTATCTCCTTCCCCCACAATCCCATTTCACTGGTAACCACCGTACTGTTGTCTGTGTCTATGAGTTTCTGTTTGTTGGTCTTGTTTGTTCATTTGTTGCTTTCTGTTTTATATCCCACATATAAGTGGAAACATATGGTTCTTCACTTTTATGAGGATGTTGGACTGGATTATCTCTGAGGTCACATTTGGCCCCCAGGTTTTATAATTCTTGGTAATTATTTTAAAGTATTCCAAGGTTAAGCCAGAAGACAACAGGCAGAATTCTCAAAACATCCTCCCCTTTCAACCTCCACCCCCCTCCACACAAATAGTTTTTTTCTCACTCCTTTTAAGTTTATTTTTATTGTTGAAAGTATCACAGATGTCCCCTTTTTATCCCTCCATTGACCCCCTCCCCCTCCCCCCTCCCCAGGCCTTCATCACACTGGGTTCTCACTCTTGATGAAAAGCACAGTGAAAAATAGCCCAGCCCTCACATCCTATAATATTCGTCATTTTTAGGCAGAAATTGTTACAACTCATTCCAAAAAAGGCTCCGTGCGGCTTTCTGACACCTCCACTGTGGTCCCCAGGAAACGAATGTGTGGGGGAGGAATGTCTGTAGGTGGGAAGAGTGGAGGGTCTATTTTTAACTTGAGACCTTCTGCAGAGCGTCTTCCTCTTCGGTTGTCTTCAGTCCTAGGAAATGAGATTTCACCTCACTCTGCTCACGGAGGTGGCATCGCGGCTCATCACGGACATTTCTCCTGGTTGCCGTTGAAGTGGTTTACAAAGGAAGTTTGATGCGCTCGGGGAGAGGATGGCAGGTGGCAGCTTTGTGTGTCCTTCTTTGACATGTGCCAGCCGATGTGAAGTGACATGTGGTGACAGTCACGCTTGGCGCGCGTGATTTCTTTTTGTCTTGATAAAGCAGGTAGCCCTTTCTGTGGGGAGTCAGGAGTGGGGCATGCGCCGGTCTCTTCTGGAAACAGGATGTGTCACATGCGTGTTTTTAAATTCCCTGGTGTATTAGGAACTCCCAGCTCCATCCAGGAGAGCACAGAGCTTGACCTTCGGTGATTGACAGCTGTCTGTCTCAAGATCTGTCAGGCTGCCACCCCTCAGCCCCGCGCCCCCCCCACCCCCCCAGTTCTCCACTGGTTGTTCCCCCAGAGACTTCAGGATGCAAGCGCACTCAGTCTTTTCTCTGTTTCTGCATCTGTATCTTAATGGCATATTTCAAACCTACAAACAAATGTAAACAGAAATATAAATGTACACACAAGCACCCACCAACCCAGCTTTATCAAATCTCAACATATTGCCATATTTGCATCTGAGATAGCTCTCTCGCTCTCTCTCTCTCTCTCTCTCTCTCTCACACACACACACACACACATAAATCATTACGGATCTCTTCCTCACCCCCAGATCCCCAGGGGTGGACTTACTGGGAAGCTAATGAAACTTGAGATACTGGCCCCTTCCTTCCCCAGCCCTAGGAGAGAGAGGCTCCAGCAATGAGTTTACTGATTATATGGTTTTGGTAAAAATGTGTAAAATCCGCAGAAGTGAGACTTCAGCTGCACTGCCTCCGCCCATTCTGACCTTTCTTCAATCACACATGCGTTCCCCATGTCCAGTGGGATTCGACGGGTCTCAGATCATTGAGCCTCTGACTAAGGGGAAGTCGACCACAGGGACGCATTTAGTTTGGGTTGAGTGGGATATATTTACGGGGGTCCCAGTTCTTTCCATGTGTTAAGTCATTGCTAGATGACCCAGTGGAGGAAGTGGCATGGCTTCCAAAATACTCCCACTGCCCATTGTCCTCACTCACCATGGATGTGTCATGAAGCCACGGGACCAGAGGACGGAGAGCAGGATGAATGTGGCCTGTGGTGCCCTCGCCTGATGTCTGTGAGTAGGAGAGGAGAAACCAAGTATGGAAAGTACACAGCCAGAAACTAGTCTGTGGGGGAAAATGTCAAACCGTGAAGCATATCAAATGATCGGCAAATGCTTCTGCTATCAGCACCTACTCACGTTGGAAATGCCCTGCTATCGGCAATGTACTTGATAGTGTAGCATGCACAAGGATAAACACACACACTCTGTATTCATGTTTTAAAGAAAGCATCTAAGTTATATATTCTATGCCCCCGGCTCTCTGTACATATTGGATTCTATTCCCCTCTTGATTTGGTGTTCATCACGATCATTTGTACTGTCTATTTACTAAATATATAAACACAAAAACCTATTTTCTAGGTTGTTCTTTATAAAAAGATTATTCAATACATATATTTGCCTCATTTTCAAACATTGTTTTGAAGTGTATCCATCTTGACACGTATACCTCTTGTTTATTCCTTCTCACTGCCATGTGTAGTATTTCATGGTGTGACTATACCATAGTTTACTCGTCCTGTCTTCCGTCAGTGGGCACTTGGGTTATAATAATTATTAACTGGAAGTAAACAATGGGCAATGAAATCTCATAGTTATCCATCCAGAGGAGAGGTTCTCTATAGCTGTGGTCTGCAAACCCTTTTGCTCAGATAGTCCCCAGGAGAATTTTGGAAAACTCTGTGTTTCCTCATACTTATTTGAATTGACAGCTGAAATATTTCAGCCTAAGTTTTATGTAGTTGGAAAAGATTTCATTTGCATACTATTTTAATATAGATGTTTCAAGATAAAACTAAAGATCACTCTTTTCAAAGAATGCAGTGAGATGAAAATATCACGATTTGACTTTCACTAGTATTCATTTAAATAATATACTACTAGGATTCTTCTTAATAGTTAGAAAGTTTATATCATTCCTTTTGGCCTTTGAACTTGAAATTCTATTCTTTTCCATGCGTAGAATTCTATCGACATGCAATATATTTTTATGCCTAACAGTCTCTTATTGACCACATCATCATATTTCTCTCTTTCATATTGATTCATAGCACTTCTCTATAATTTCTGGGTATCATTCTCTTGTCATTTTGTGAATTTAAGTATCTTCCCTACTCTGTGGCTCACCTTTTTTCTTTTTCAAAATATATTTTTATTGATTTCAGAGAGGAAAAGAGAAGGAGAGGGAAATAGAAACAACAATGATGAGAGAGATTCTCTGAGCCCGCAACCTGGGCATATGCCCTTGACTGGAATCGAACCTGGGACCCTTCCATCTGCACGCCAACGCTCTATCCATTGAGCCAAACCGGCTAAGGCTGTGGCTCACCTTTGTATTTTGCTTTTGGAGTCTTTCTGTACTAAGTTTTTAATTTTAATGCAGTCTATTTGTTAATTTTCCTTTATAGTTTGGGGATATGTGTGTCTTCTTGTAATATTTCTTACCAATATCAAAGTCATAAAGATAATCTGCTATATTTTTTCCTAAAATTTTTCAAGTTTTGTTTTTCGCATTTTATTCTTTCATCCGCTTAGAATTTATTTTTGTGTGTGGATGCCTTAAAAATATAATTTTATCTTTTTATAAGGGGATACCCAGTAGTCATGGGACTGTTTTTAAGTAGTTTATCCTTTGCCAGCTGATAGTTTGTTAGATCCCTTATATATCTAGCACTGTTATTCCTTGAGTATATTTGCTCCTCAAATTTTTAACAAGAAGGGGCTATTTTTGGCTCAGCTGACATTACCTTGTAATCCTCACAAGTAACCAGCACATTTATACCAAGCCATTTTTTGGGTTAATATTCACTAACTTTAAAAAAAAATTTATTGATTTCAGAGAGGAATGGAGAGGGAGCTATAGAATCATTGATTGGCTGTCTCCTGCATGCCTCTTACTGGGGATTGAACCCACAACTTGCGCATGTGCTCTTGACTGGACGAACCCGGGATCCTTCAGTCCACAGGCTGATGCTCTATCCACTGAGCCAAACCAGCCAGGGAAGTATTCACTAACTTGAACTGAATGTGACTGGGTAGATTGGTCTTGGAATAATAGAGGCAGAATTTATATGGTTGGTAGTAAACATCATAAATGTTAGCATAAACACTATGAATGAGTGAATAAGTGAATGAGTGAGTTGTGATAGAATTATTAAAGAATACTTGCTATAGCTAAATTATTATTGACTTATTCTTTGGATGCAGCACATTGATCTCATTAATGGACTTAGCTTTCTAGGAAGCCGTTTCCTTTTAGAAATGTTTCTCAAAATGTGGTGAAGCAGAATCAGGAGAAATGTGTTGAGATGCAGGTTTCTGGCTCCCACCCCAGATCCACTAAGTCAGATTCTGTGGGGGTGGGAGATAAGCTCTCCAGGAGAGTCTTGGGTTCAAAAAAAAAAAAAGAGTCATTGGTTTCATGAAATGTCATTCAGGGCCCCTATTCAGATGTTCTACTAAACAGAGCAGTGACATGCAGACCAGCGGCCTCTTACAGCAAAGCCACTGGCAAGACTTGTAGGTCATCACACCTTGGAAGGGAGAGAACATGGGCCTGTGTTCAGGATACTGGATGCTCGTCTCCAGTCTCCTTCTGAGGGCGTAGACCACGTACCCTGTGACCTCGCTGTGCATGCACCTTAGTGCTCTGTATCTTAATTTCCATCTGTGGCCCTTCCAGCTTGGTGGAGAGTTACAGTAAATTGGCCATGCTCATGGCAGGGGAGAGAGAATTAAACTAGGACGAGGAGCCCTGCCAGCTGCTATCTTTTCCCTCTCTCCATAAATCTAAATAACATTCGGGTAGCATTTGCAATGTCTGGATATGTTGTCATCAGCTCGGAGCAAAGTGACCCTTGCAGAAATTTGGCTTGGGGTCCCAGCATGGGAATTGTTTTCACACCGACTGCCTGAAGGTTAGTGGGCCCCAACTGCCATGCTAAAGACAAGCAAAGAATGCTGTTCAAACCCACCTCTTTAATAGAATCATTACGCCCTCTAGGTACTTAAATGAAAACTAAAACAAAAGAACTGACAGTTCCGGTTTGTTTGAGAAATACTTTGCTCAGTGTCCTAAAACCCAGCCCCAGGAACTGGTTCATTGCAAGCCTCCACGATTCTCCAGCATTTCCTCCTGGCAGTGATCAATTTGAATGAACGGACCCTTGAAATATATGAACTGCACAACTGTTTGAAGCAGCGATAAAGCAGGGATCCTCCCCACCTCCATCCAGAATGAATGGCACAATCGTTTTTATTTCATTCTGCTCGGTGGTGGCAGCTATTAGAGCTCCCAAAGTATGAAATGTTTTCATCAAGTGAGGTATTAAAAATATCGGCCTGTCAGAGGGGAAAGCGGACCTGCGCTTTACGGCCGCTCCTCTTCAGCGGCCCGGGACCGGGGCATGAAGTGGAAGCATTCGTTTCAGGCGCTGGGAGAATAAGGCCGACTCCAGCTTTCATCTTTATCACGGGGAGTCCAGTCCCCGTCGGCACGGGATGAGTGGACGCCCCCCCACTTAGCTTTAAGTAACAGATCTATACAGAGTTGTTCATTTGCAGATAAATATGGGTTTCTACTATTGATGTTTCTTGATCTACACAAAGTGGTTATATTAATACTGAAACATTATTCATCGATAGTTTGCTCTTTAAAAATACATCAGAAAGACTACCCAATTACCTTTAAGTATATATCAAAGGGCACAGAGCAATCTGACGTATGCTCCAAGTCCATTAGAAGACACCAGGCTTATTAATTAAAACTTCTAGTTACAGCATGGATAAAAATGTCTGCTTTTGATGACAGTGTCTGGCCAGCTGAGAAGCAGGAACTTGCAAATTCATTTGGGCACAGAGAGGTCTTGGAGATTTTTGCCACAATGAAACCCAGGGATGACTTCCTTTTACTTGCATCCAACATCTAAAGGGTTTTTAACCCAGAAGTGTGAACTGGGAGATGCAGAGGGCTTCTCTGTTGCGTGTGTGTTGAAGGGAAGGGAGGAGTGCTCATTAGTTGACATTAAGCATCAGCAAAGTGGGAGTGGCCTTGAGATATGCAGGTGAAAGAACGAAACTCCAAGGGAATGGATCTCCTTTCGGTTATAATTTAAATACAGAGCAAAACGCTGAGAGGTGTGTGTAACTCGGCCCTTTTTTGGTCTCGCTGTGTGGCCAGCATTGTTGAACTTGATTGATCTCTTTGTGGTAAATGCCCACTATTAATAATCCCCTACAGCATTGTCCCCACCCCTTCAGCAGCCATTTGTTCTACTGGAGGGCTCTGAATTTGTGCTGAGAGATAACTAAATTTTCATTTAGTGTTCCAGCAGTAGCAACAGGCTTTCCTCTCAACATTTGGATCTCACTACCAACAGCCTAGCCACATCTCTCTTCCAAGTTACACTTAACTAATCTATTCACCAGACTGTCACCCAGAACTCACAGATTTTAAAAAAATAGTGTGTGTGATAGAACCCTGGCCGGTGTGGCTCAGTTGGTTGAGTGTTGTCCAGAGCACCAAGGGGTTGCCTGTTCGATTCCTGGTCAGGGCACATGCCCAGATTTCAGGCTTGATCCCGAGTGGGGGAGCGTGCAGAAGGCAGCTGATCAGTGTTTCGCTCACATCAATGTTTTTCTCTCCCTCTCCCTTCCTCTCTCTCTAGAAATCAATTTTTAAAATCTTAAAAAGAAAAGGGTGGGAGCAGCCCAAGACATGTGAATGGTGTCCCCTACAGCACAGGCCCCTGCCCATCGGTTCTCTGCACCTGGTACTTATTGTAAGGAGAGAGACGGATCATACACTATATAGTCTGAGAATGTGACTCCTGGTCATATGCTCACCAAACAAAACTCGACAACTAAGACCTGGATGCCCTGAGGAATTTGCGATAATGTACCGGACGCTTCATTTCTAATCACTTTGTCAGAGAGTGGCAGCCTCCTTGCATCTAAAGGCCAAGGGGAAACCTAGTTGAGCTCCACATTTTTAAGCATCACGGGCCTGCCTGGCTTGTTGGGGATATACTCCCCATCCCCCCCTGGCGTCTGTCCCTGGGCCATTATCCAGCACAAGCCATCCATGGGGACTAGTGTCAGGTGTA
Organism: Myotis brandtii; assembly: GCF_000412655.1. Classification (NCBI taxonomy): domain Eukaryota; kingdom Metazoa; phylum Chordata; class Mammalia; order Chiroptera; family Vespertilionidae; genus Myotis; species Myotis brandtii. Next base: position 386,201 of record NW_005366873.1, read on the forward strand.
ACTGATTGTCATTCAATGCCAGTGGGATCTTCAGGTGAACATTACTCACTGTTTGAGACATGTTAGCTCCAAGTGGAAGCAGTCAATTACAGACCAGAGGTTTTATGGCCGCGTTATTACCATCATACTATTAGGTTTTTAGCAGGAGCATTCTGTTGGATCGATCTGTGCCAGGACACTGATGGATGGCTTTGTTCTTTGGATGTCAAATACGTGGGACTTCTGTACTTTATGTATTTACTGACACACTGCTCTCCCGTGGATACCTCTGCCTCCACTGTGGTGTTCGGTTTTAGCGGATGATTGAGACAGTGTTGTGCTTGTAATCACACGTATACTTTCCTTTTTGTGCTCTCTCACCTGCGGAAGCACGCCCGAGTTACTGGCATGTTAAAGAAGTCTTTCCCACACCAGGAGGATCTCTCATTGGTGTCAAAAAAATAGGTCTAGACAGTTGCTTTTTAAAAATTTCTAACACACACGCACCATACTAGAAATGAATTCCCAATTTCAGGACATAGGTTAGATTTCCAAAACTTTGGTTCTCTGCTATTAGGTTTTTAGACCTATCTTCTTAAAGCTGTATGTAATTTTTGCTTAAAAAAAACAACAAATATATGCCTAAGCCAAATCTTTGATCTGTATAAACCACCACTACTACCCCCAAACATCACTAAGTAGGGTCTCACTGATAGTATTGAACAGAACTTCTCAGGTGACATCCTCCAAGGGCTGGTAGAAAACTCTGGGGGGATGGATCTCCTTCAGTTACAAGGAAGAGCTCTTAAATCCAGCACTGAAGGGCCTCTGTCCCCCACAATAAATACAATAGAAACTGAGAAAGCCTTGTCCCCCCACTAACAGCCCATGGGACTTCCATGTTGTTTTGTGGGGTTTTTCCTAGAACTTCTGGGAGGGTGCACCGTGGTCCTGGGAATGCCTGCTTCCTCACTGAGCCAACCAGTCCCCATTCCCACCTTCATGCTTCTTAGGAACCAGAGTTCTACCATATTTTCCACGTTAGGAACTTTCTTAGTTCTTTGGGGTCAGTTCATGTGTGAACAGAACAGTGAGAAGACTGTTAGATCTTTCCTGGTCATGGAGGCAGTTCTAGACACATCAAGGAATTTCTCAGCAGCTATTCACTATTCACTTTTTAAGGCCAAGGGTCAAAGACTAATAATAATACCTGTGTTTGACAATTCATAGTGAGAAGGCTAAATCACAGAATTATAAGGACTAGCTTTGCTTGGTTCTCCCAGACTATTTTTCCTATAGAAACACAGGATTTTCTGCAACACAGAGCCTCTTCCATAGTGCAGGGCTGTTTGGGGACCCAGGCTGACCTCCTACAGGGCAGAAATTCTTCACTGCTTTTCATCCCCTCATTACACCCCCACCGAAAGGCAGCGCGGCTGGCCATTCTGAGGCCCGCCCTCCTCACTTCTGCCGTCCTCAAGTGCCCTATGGAGACGGTGACCTTGCTCCTCTGTCATGTCCAGGGGTGCTGAGAGCAGCATTAGCAGCTGGCCTGTACCCCGGCACTCGCGTTGAATGTCATTCTGATCCCTCCGGGCATAAAGCTGATGGGCTCATCTTGACCCCAATATTCACATCCAGCTTCGAACTCACCCAGGGTTAAATATAACTGTTCAAGTGGCCGTTTCTTACCATAACTAGGTAGCGTGCGAGTCCGGGTCTCTATCAGAAAAGGCACACTTTGAAGCTTAAAGAGGTTTTGGGGTACATTTGGCCTATTATACCTTACGTTTCACTAAGCAAATAGCTAGTGGAACTATCAGGCTTCAGGAGCTGGGGTGATTCTCATTTAGCCCAGGGTTCTCCACTTACATGTACATCGGGACACGACAACTCCATAGAGGACTGTCTGTGTGAGCCGCTGAGGAAAGACACGCTCCCCAAGCAGCCTGAGCCTGCTGGGCTCCCCACCTGCCTCGTCCAGCCTTGCCAGACTCACAGCATCCCCTGGACAAGAGCCAAGTAGGAGGACACCTCCCGGGGAGCGGTGGCTTGGTGCCCACAGAGCACCGTGCGGCTGTGGCTGTATTTACTCTGCAATTCCTGCGGGAGACAGAGCCACAGATTAAGTTGCAGAGGCACAAAGGAGGTCCTGACTAAGGAATTCTAATGTAAAAATTCTGGGGTTTACACTTAATCCTCGAGCTAACTGGTGTAGTGCCTCAAATGGGGATCTAACAAGAGTGATCCTGGGGCTCGGAAGGGTAGATTTGTGAATGCATTTGGAACCAATTTAAAGCTAGGAATGAAATGAGCAGGAACATGTGCCAACGTACCATTCAGCTAAAACATGGAGGTTCACGGAGGCATGCAGATGGGCGCACACACGCCCGGTCTGCTGTCTGCTTCCTCCGCAGCTCACGGTGGCTGGGGGGGACCCTGGGGGGGCTTTGTGTTTAGCTCACTTTGGAGTATCTGTGCTGGGGCCACCTGGTAAATCTAGTCTAGGCTTAATTCAGGTTACACTGGGAACATGGGCAAAGGAAGGCCTCATCCATAAGATCTTTCTGGAATGATGCCTGTATGAGCTATCCACTAGAGGCACCTCTTAGGGACGACATTCCTGAAAATGTCACCAGAGCCAACCAAAAAGCTGGGATTTCCTAGGAAAATACGTGGGTGTGCAGGTGGGTAGCAAAAAGGAACGGTTGAATTCCCCGAGCAGCGAATCCTGTCTGATCATCCGAAGTACTTGGGAGCTTTGTCAGAATCCAGATTCTCAGAGGGTGGGACAGGAATCTAGGGGTTTTGTTTTTGTTTTTTTAAAGTTTGATCTCCAGGGGCTTCTGATATCCTCTAGGTTTGGTCCCTGCTTGAAGAAATCAGCCTTTCAAACTTGTGCAATCTGTTTGCATGAAAGAGAAATAATGTGCTAGTCTTCATTAAAACAACCCTCCACCACACAAAATAGTATTAACCCAACTTGACATGAAAGCAAAACACTATTAAAATGTGTGTGTGTGTGTGTGTGTGTGTGTGTATTCTCGAATTTCCAAAATCTGACTTATTAAGATGGCCATTCCTCCTCCGTGTAACCTTCTGGAATATGGCTACCCGTAACTGCAGACATTCTGCCCAGCCAATGGCTGGCTTTCTCTTTCTGAAACTGGCCTCAGCTTCTGGCTACTATCTTTTGAACTCACACTCTGCAAACGCAAAGTCCTGCCATGATTATTCATGCAGCTTCTGTTTATCTTCCCAAAAGAAACAGTGAACAGTAGCCGGATGAGTGATGGCGGCAGGACTGTGGTGAAGGTAAAAGCCACCGCAGGTGGAGCGGCTTAATGGGGTATTAATTGAGAAACAGGTGAAGGCAAATGGGTAGCACAGCAGGTATGTAAATAGGCTCGTGGGAGGAAAGGCATTGAATTTTATGCTCTTTAACTAAAAATAAAGACCTGATATTTCGCTTATCTTTGCTGAAAATCCCGCACTGTGAGGGCCCTGACAACCGCCAAGATCGTCAACGATTCATTATTATCTCAGCATCATCCAGGCTACTTAATAGGGTCTTCAGCCTCTTCATTTTTCATTGTTTCAGCGGATTCTTTGGCTTGAGTGTGCATACTTTTTCTTCTGTCTGTGTATATCAGAGGCCAGAACAATTTTTTGTCGATTGTGTAGTGAAAGTGACATGTGGACCTTCTGGTGGCATCCGTTGGCTCGAGCTCATTCGAGAAAGGCAGCACATGTACAGTATCACTACGGATACTGGACCTCCCAAGAACACATACATCCGAATGAGTTTTGTCCCCCAAAGTAGTCACCTTGAGAAGCAAAAACCTTCATTCCAGTGCTGTCATTGGCTCCTTTTTAAGAAAGCCACTTTGCTGTTTTTTTTAAGTCACCCATATGGAAACAATCCTTACAGATACTCATCGCTTATTCACTACCCCTAGGCATTGCCCAACGCCAGCACCTAATTCCTGGCCATGTTTAGTGAGAAATGGCATTTGGCTTGTAAAACCCATCCCCACCCAACGCAGAGATTGTCTGTTGCTCACAGTATCCCAACGAACACACCTCAGACTCAGCGATTACTTTGCATGGTCCACGCAGAGACATTTCTGAATCTGCTAGTGTACAAGTTCAGGCACATTATTTGAAGTCTATGGCTTTATTGAGAAAAATTGCTAAAAACGAACAACTTCATACTTCCCTTCCACTTCACCCACTCAGCCCTCTCTGTGGCGATGTGTTGGTGGAACAGTGAGGGGGAACGTAGTTACGTGGTTGGCCCACATTTGTTGTTTTCTCTGGGGAGCAGCGGCCCCGGTTTGAAGGCCTGTTTAGCCCTTTACTGCTGTAAAGGCTAAACATCAGCGGAGCTCCAGCCTGTACCCCATGAAATGAATTAGGTTTACATTATCATGCAGATCTCTTCCTGTAGTTGAAGCAGTCATTAATTTTACTGCTAATGAGATGTGAGCAATTAAATACCTTTAATTAATGAAAATCAGACGAAAGCAAGGGATGGTCTTTCTCTCCGACTTCATAAAAATATGAGGGAAGATGTTTCTAGATCTCACTCTGACTTGTGTCTATAGAAGGACCGCAATTCTGAGCTCCCTGGGATCAAGTGTTCTGGTCCAGCGAAAGTCATTAAAAGATTTCGCTTGTAGGAAATTAAAGGTGTAGGCATTGGTGGATATTATAAAGATTATCTGAGGTTGAAAAAAAAATAACTCATCACGGAGAGCCAGTCCTAGATGTAATAGCAAATTTCATGGTTGAAGATGCAACAGGATTGAGTACAATTACTAGTTCTGAAGCAGTCACTGAGTTCTGGGGTAGGCCCCGAGCATAATTAGATTATTAAAAATGGCCTGTCTTAGGCCGACTATTACTAAATTGAAATCCAATTATGGCTTTATGATTTGGCTGAAAAATATTTAGCTGTTTTGCTCCAGTCCTCGTGGAAGATCATTTCCTCTTTGCATCAGCGTTTGCACATGTCACAATGCATTTTCCAAACAAATTTGACCTCAATTATCTTTGAATCCATCTCATATTAGATAAAAATATATTCTAATGAGTGTTTTATGTCTAATATCAGAATCGTGTCTCTTCATACTTGAGGAATTAAAAGATGGCGATAGAAGACTTTGCAAAATATCTTCTTAATGAGAGGCCTGGGTGTTATAGAAATAACTGAGTCATGCCATCTTCATACGGGGAAAGGCGCTACGCTCAAATATGCGCCTAAGCGTGCTGCCAGGCAGGCTGGGTTCAGTTTTGGGTAATTGGCATCGGAACGGTAATAAAGCAGTTGTTTGCAAAGAGAAGGGCTCAGAATTTCAGGCACTCCTGCAGCGTGGAGTTGAATGCTAAGTTAAATATTTATGAACCCGAGATTTTTTATAATTGATCATTGTATGATTTATACACAGTAATTATAATTAGCTTGAAAGAGATTTTTTTTTTAAAAAGCCAGTTTCCTGGTAGCCAAGGCCATTAAATAACGCTAAGCTGCCAAAACAAAAATTAGGTGGGCACCCAGCCACCACGTTCTGAGCGTCTGTCCCTATATCCTACATGCAATGGGGCATTGCACCTCACCAGGCATCTTACCTGGGCACCGACTCCTGCATCACCTGCTGTCATTTTTCATACTTTTGTTGCCAAGAGAATGAAACATAAACAAGTAGAGAACTTCAGAGAACTGATGTCTAACAAAAAAGCAAAGATGGAGGAGGTTGGAAAGGTTAATTAAAAATGTAATGATCCCATTTGCTGAGACAGCACTATTAATCACCGTGCAGCAACAAGCATGTGACTTGCACACCCCTGATAGGCTGCATCTAATCTTTAAGATATGGATGGCGTGGAGGGCCACAGTGCACTCTGAGAAAAGACACACTCGCGGGTGAGCGTGGGGTGAGTGAGCGTGGGGTGAGCCCGTGACCTGTGCTTCCCACTGGGCACTGTCTTCACCAGAGAAAAGAATTATTTCCAAATTCACAAGTATTCAGATTTAGTCAGTTACTGTGAACCCTGGAGCAAACTTGGGTACGGCTTGAGGCATAATGTCGCCATGGAAGCTACAGAAAAGTAGAAGGAGGGGGGAAATGCCTCACCCTGTAATACAATATGTCTGACACGGTGTGTGAATGACAGAATGCGCTCCCAAGAGCCGACATGTGGGTGTTAAATGTAATTTTTAGCATCCCAGCTGGAAAAGACCAAACTCTGGAAGGATTGATTACAAGGGTCACAACCTGGATGATCAGATTTGCCATCAGAAGACCGGACTGGAAATGTGAGCTCCGAGAAAAGCCTGCTCTTACCCCTGGGAGGGTCTTGGGAGCCCATTTTTTTTGTTTGCTGGGATGACATGTTAGAGGGAGCCTGTTGGGAGAAGAACAGTAGTTATGTGAACATGGTAATTAATCACGTCAGAAAGGAAGAGGAAACCAGTTGTGGATTCAATTCTGCCGCCCTTAGGAGCGGGGCAGAAGGATGCCCAGAAATGGGCCAGCATTTGTAAACACGGTTCTCTCACTGTGCCTCGTGAACTTCCTGCTTCATGCAGACCCTGCAGATTTTCATATGTGTACCGTGTTACGTCCCCTCGTCATCTATAGAAGGGTTTCTGGTTGCTTGCATCTGTGTTTCCTCCTGCACCATTTAGACGGGTGAGCCGGTCCCAGCGATTGCCAATAACAGGGGCATTTTCTACGTGTAAATAACGCGAGGCTGCCGGCCACAGTGATAGGCTCTTTGATTTGGGACAGTGTGAGGATTGTACTCGGGATAAAGGCCGTTCCTCGCTCCAGAGGAATTTAGAATGCCGAAGCTTCTCCCGGCACATAATTCATCCTGACACCTCCGCGTCTCCCTTTGCTGGAAGGACCGTTTCCATTTTGGCTCTGCTGGCAGGTCGGGGTTGAAAGCACTGGTCCATGTACTTACTCTTTGCAGCAGCAAACAGCAGAGAGGCTAGCGCCTGCCTCCCAGTGCTGGGGTTTTACATTCTGTCCCCGATCATCAAGGTCGATCCTAAATACTTGATGTTATGATGAGACAAAGGCATTTTTATAGGATAATCATCAAATCAAAGAAGCTTGAGGCTTGCAGGGACCTTGGATATATCATCCTACAAATGGGGAAACTGAGGCCTACCGGGGAAAGGGGCCTGCACAAAGACCCTCGGGTGATTTGGACCACATTTAATCCCCCTGACTCCCACTGCACTGCTTCTCATTAGCATCTGCCCCCTTTAACCCTGTGGTCTGGGAGCTGGCCCTCCCGTCGTTATGAAGGTTACACCTCCCACCCCCAGGAAAACAGGAAACAAGTCAGATCTGATGGGATCACAGGCAGAGAGGCAGAGAATGATGGGAGAGGAAGCAATAGGTAACCTGCAAAGTAACGACGTGGTTATGCCTAACTTGGAAAGGAAACGCTGGCGAGATGGCATTTTCCATAGCGCCGCGCGGGACTGATGCTGGGGAGGAGCTCATTCACCAGCACAGCCCACACCCAAGGCAAAAGCCTCTCTAGTAAACAGCCTGCATTCTGAGACTACTTCCCATTCAGACAGCATCCCAGACATTCTACTGAGTTAAAGAATGAGTAACAGCAGATGGAGGGAGAGATTAGAGGTGGAGGGAGAGGGAGCTCTAAAGTGAGCTGTGGGGGGGGGGCGGCACTCTGAGTTATGGCAAAGCTGTTCAGAAGCCTTCCCGCCAGGCGCAGGCGAGGAGGCGCTTGTGTCCAGACCCTAAAGCACAGGCGCTGCCTGCCCCTCGGCGCCCTGTGCGCTGCTGCAGAGCTGGGCGTGACTCAGGTGCCTCACCTGCTCATCCTGCTCATCCCTCCCTCTGCCCTCAAGCCATGGAGGCTGCGTTTTGGGGCCCCGGGGGATCATTTTAATACCCAGGGGGGATCGATCTTACCAAGTGAAAACTCAACTCCAATTTCTATGTCCTGTGATTTCAGGAGTGTTTAATTTTAATTCATGGCAGCAGGAATCGCAGCATTACCCGAGAGAGAGTTGGAGGTGATTTTGTGAGGAGATTAAGAAGGGAGAAGGGGATAGAGGCTATGAGTTGTTTTTCGAATTTTCTGTGTGTGAAACCTTTAAAAAAAGAATAGGATAGACATGAATCTATCCCCCAACCCCCATGTTTTATTTGAATATTTTCAATCATACAGCAAAGTGGAAAAAATTTTGCAATGAAGCCATCCCCTGGATTCTATCACTAAATGTGAAAGTAATTGGCTTTGTAAGTATCCATCCTTCCATCTTTTTTTTAATATATATTTTATTGATTTTTTTACAGAGAGGAAGGGAGAGAGATAGTGAGTTAGAAACATCGATGAGAGAGAAACATCGATCAGCTGCCTCCTGCACACCCCCTACTGGAGGTGTGCCCGCAACTAAGGTACATGCCCTTGACCAGAATCGAACCTGGGACCTTTCAGTCCGCAGACCGACGCTCTATCCACTGAGCCAAACCGGTTACGGCAATCCTTCCATCTTTGTGTCCATCTATCAATCCATTTGGTTTTTAAAATGCTGACATCAATATCTCTCTCCTAAATGCGTCAGCATACATGTCATCAATCAGTTTTCATTATTTAGTGTGTGTTTTTCCTCTTGAGGCATACGTTATATATGTACAAACTTAAGTGTACCGTGCTGAGTTGTGGCCCAAACTTGTGTCAAGATAGAGAACATGCCATTACTCTAGAACGTTCCCTCTTGCCTGTTCCCAGCCAGTCCCCACCTCCGCCCCTTAGAACCGACCACTCTTCTGAATTTTTTCAGAATAAAGTAGTTTTGCCTATTCTAGAATATCGCATATCTAGAATCTTACAGTGTGTACTTTTGTACTGTTTTTTGTTAAGGCTTTTTTTCTTTCACTCGGCGTAGTGTTTTTGAGATTCATGCATGTTCTTGGGTGTATCAGTAGGTCATCTGTTCTTGTTTCTGGGTAGTATTTCATTGTGTTGATAGACCACAGTTTTTTTAGCCATTTTCCTATTGATGAGTACGTGGGGCTATTTCAAATATACCACAGAGAAGTATTAACTGTAGTCATCATGGTGTAGATTACATTCTCATGACTTATTATCTGATAATCGGAAATCTCTACCTTTGGACCACTTTTATCCAATTCTCCCACCCTCTTCTCCAGCCTCTGGTAACCACAAATATGATATTTTTTCTCTTTGAGATTTATTTATTTGTAGAGTCCACATATAAGTGAGATGATATAGTATTTGTGTTTTTCTGACTTATTTCACTTAGCATAATGCCCGTGAGGTCCATCGATGTTGTCACAAATGGCAGTTTTCTTCTTTTTTATGGCTGAGTAGCATTTTATTGTGTCTACCTAGATGCATCTTCTTTATCCATTCATTTGTTGACAAACTCTTAAGTTGTTTCCATGTCTTGGCTATTGTAAATAATACTGCAGTGAACACAGGGGATGCATGGCTCTTTTTGAGTTAGTGTTTTCATTTTCTTCTGATAAATACCCAGAGTAGAATAGCTGGGTCATAAGTAGCTCTACTTGTAATTTTTGAGGAGCCTCCCTTCTGTTTTCCTTAGTGGCTGCACCAACGTGCAGTCCCATCAACAGTGCACGAGGGTTCTCTTTTCTCCACATCCTCGCCAACACTTGTTTGTTGCTTTATTGATGATAGCCATTCTTACAAGTGTGAGGTGGTATCTCATTGTGGTTTTGACTTGTATTTCCCTAATGATTAGTGATGTTGAACACCTTTACATGTACCTTTTGGCCATGTGAATATCTTCTTTGGAAAATGTCTATTCAGTTCCTTTGCCCATTATTTTAAAACTAGAGGCCCGGTGCATGAAATTCATGCATGGGTAGGGTCCCCAGGCCTGGCCGGCTATCAGGGCCGATCAGGTTCCCCGCCTCCCAGTCTCCCTACCTCCTCCTTCCTTTGCTCCCTCAGTGCCCCACCGTTACTGGTCGCCTGCCATGTTCCACACCACCCCCTGGTGGTCAGTGCACGTCATAGCAAGCGATTGAACTCTCGGTCTCCTGGTCGAACTCCCAAGGGGACAATTTCCATATTATTTATTTTAGGATGCTTTTTTTTTGGTTTTGTTTTGTTGTTTTTTGTTTGTTTGTTTTGCTATTGAGTTATATGAATTTATATATTTTGGATATTAACCCCTGCCAGATACATCATTTGCAAATAATTTCTCCCCTGCATTTGGCCACCTTTTCTTTTTGTTGATGGTTTTCTTTGCTGTGCAGAAGCTTTTTAGTTTGCTGTAATCCTACTTGCTTATTTGTTATTCTGTTGCTTGTGTTATATCCAAAAAAATCATTGTGAAGACCCATGAGAGGAGCTTTTATCCAGGCCAATTTTTTAAAACCTGTGTATTATGTGGGCTACATTCAGGAGAAATACATTTTCTGGACCTTATTTGTTGCATTTTACTAGTTTTGTTGTAATTTTATTTGAAATCTCTAAACAAAAAAGCTGTAAGTTCTTATTCTTTGCTGTTATGTAACCATAAAAGCAATGCACACAAATTAAGTATGCACACAAAACTTTGAAAACGATTAAATGCAAGTTAATTACATTAGCTTAATATAAGGGATGATATTGTTTGCTGAAGCTAGATTGGTGCTTATGCTCAGTAGGTGGTACCCGGCTTCAGCATGAATTCCTTTGGGTTGGCAGGCTTATCTAACTGGGCGCCATGCGACGACTTAATTCATCTGCCATTTTTCTCCATTTAAATGCACATGAACTGCTTATTCATGTCACTGGCTACATCATTTAAGTGTTAACTTCACCTCTGTGCCTCTATTCTTTTCTTTCTATAGAGTGTACACAGTGTAAGTTGCATGCAGCAAATTGTGTACCAACATCCAGCCTTATAGGCCTAATCTAGATTATGTATAGTTTGGTTATATTAATTTATTTTAGGTTATAATAAAAAGGCATAATTTAGAAATCTAGCAAACTGTAGACCTTGAAGAATATATACTCAGCTGGTGTGGCTCAGTGGATGAGCGTTGACTTATGAACCAGGAGGTCATGGTTCAAGTCCTGGTCAGAGCACATGCCCAGGTTGAAGGCTTGGTCTCCAGTGGGGGGCATGCAGGAAGCAGCCGATCAATGATTCTCTCATCATTGATGTTTCTACCTCTCCTTCCCTCTCCCTTCTTCTCTGAAATTAATAAAAACATATTCTTAAAAAAAAAAAAGAATAGAAATCACTGTTGCCCATGGGCCCAACAGCACAGCATGAGAAGTCTCAAAAGAGGAAATGGCTAGAAGTGACACCAAGGCCCAGAGGTCCTAGTGATCTTGTCAGGGCTCCTGCTGAACATTTCAGTCCTGAGTGTGAAAACGGAGGACCCAGGGAGAGGCCAGTTCGGGAAGGTCACGATGGAGAACGTGCACCAGGTGTGCTTGTTAAACCATCAAGGGGCGCCCACGCCGCTGCTGGCTTCCTGCGCGGCTCGGCTCACTTGGAAGGGGCTGAATGTCCTGCTTATTGCCTCCCACAGTCAGTGGTTGGCATCGGATGTCACGGGCGGAGACAGGAACCCGGAGCGTAGTAAAGTACTGCCCGTGGTGCCAGGGTACACCTCTGTCTTCAGGTTTTTGCATTTCGGGTTTTCTTAAAGCAAGTCACATTGCCAATACAACGGGGAGACGAGTGTTGGGCTTGCTGTGTGTGTCCTTTACTTATTCCCTTACTTAGAACCTTTTTTCATTGTAGTGAGAACATTTAACATGAGATATTCTCTCTTCCCAGGTTTTTAAGTGTACAATATCAGATGGTTAAATATAGGAACGATGTCATGCAGCCGATCCTCAGGTCTTGCATAACTGAGATTTTATACCTCTTCCATAGTAACTCCCCATTTCCCCTCCCCCCACCCCAGCCTCTGGCAACTACCGTTCTATCTGCTGCTTCTGTGAGCTTCCGTGGTTCAGATACCTCATGCGCGTGGAATCACACTGGGCTTGTTCTTCCGTGGCTGGCTTATTTCACTTAGCGTAATGTCCTCAAGGCTCGCTTCTGGTATCGCGTATAGCAGGATTTCCTTCTTTTTTAAGGCTGCTTAGAATTCCACGTGCTCTTCAGATGTACACTAGATGCAGGGCTCCATTGTAGTCCCACCCAGCCCTCCTGGACTCTTTCTCCTCTGTTGCCAATTCTCTTGTCATTTCCCAAATGCCTTCATGGTCCCTGTTGACTGGATCATAAAGGGAATGAAAGAAGGTTCCAGAATTCCAGGAAGGGCTGAGACCTGAGCAGGAACTAGCTGGGGGGTGGGGAGGGTGGTGGTCAAATCCGACAATTGTGTGGTGCTTTGCTGCCCCCCTGCTATTTCCTGGGGGCTGCTATTACACCTTAGTATTGATTTTCCGTGGACCACCTTATAATTAGGCACTGGAATGTTTCCCACCACGTCCTCTCCCCATGGAAACCCCTGTATCATGGTGACTGAGCTTAATTTCCCTTGTCCACTCATCTTTTAAAAAAATATATTTTTTTATTGATTTGAGAGAGGAAGGGAGAGGGGGAGATAGAAACATCAGTGATGAGAGAGAATCTTTGATTGGCTGCCTCTGGCACCCCCTACCGGGGATCGAGCCTGCAACCCGGGCATGTGCCCTGACTGGGACTTGAACGGTGACCTCCTGGTTCATAGGTCGATGCTCAACCACTGAGCCACACCAGCTGGGCTGTCCACTCATCTTCAAACTTTACCCGTTGGGCGTGGCCCTGTCAGCCCACCAGCCATCACCCTGGTGGGCCCTGCCTCCACCAGGCTCTCTCTGCAGGCCACACGGCGGGCAGCCGAGCAGAGGGCTTGGGAAGAAGGCAGCATTCATTTTGTGAGACTCCAAAGGCCTGTGGTTTGTAAGCCCATGAAATCCCATCCAACATACCAGCCAGGTTTTCCTAATCTGCAGCCTCAGTGCTCGAGGAGCCCGCTCGAGGAGTTCTGTAGGTGGTAATTGAGGTTTGTACGTTTTTAGGTAATTTATTCTGGTTTTCTTCCCATGGCCTGTGAGCTAGAACTTAAATACAGCTTCTCTGTAGTGGTGTTTCTTCCTGTTTAGAGAGCCTAGCATAATATTTTGTCTTCTGGGCTCAAATAACCACGTAATTACTCGGTAATCATATAGTAATTAGCATGTACTATATGCATTTATTACATAATTATGTTCCTGGGGGATTGCACGGCAATTATACTTAGATTCAGCATATCATTTTATATACTGTGTAATGAACAAGTGTATAATTTGTTGCTTTTTCCCTTTTATCCTGATTTCGGTTTACCAACCAGGAGTTGGAAACTTCTCCTCCTCTTGCCTTGTTTACTGTAATTGGGCAGGTGCACCAGCTCCTCCGGCCTCTCTCAATGCCTCCTGATTACACGGCGAAGAGAGTGCCGGGAGCTGGCGGTCCGCGGTGGGCTCCCAGCGTCCCCACGCTTCATATTTGCTCCTGGTCCCGAACTCTTTAAGTTGTTAGCTTCCCAACACAGAGCCGATCAGAGAGCTCCACGCACCGCCAGGTAAACGCAAGGTCTCCATGGAAACCCAGGAGGGGCTTTAATTAAAGCGGAGCAGCCAGGCTCCCCGCACGGTGCTCACGCCCGCCTTTCTCTCCCTTCGCAGTGGAGCACATCCCCAAAGGGAACAACTGCCTGGACGCCGCCAAGGCCTGCAACCTGGACGACACCTGCAAGAAGTACAGGTCCGCCTACATCACCCCGTGCACCACCAGCATGTCCAACGAGGTCTGCAACCGGCGCAAGTGCCACAAGGCCCTGAGGCAGTTCTTCGACAAGGTGCCGGCCAAGCACAGCTACGGGATGCTCTTCTGCTCCTGCAGGGACATCGCCTGCACCGAGCGGCGGCGGCAGACCATCGTGCCGGTGTGCTCCTACGAGGAGCGGGAGAAGCCCAACTGTTTGAACCTGCAGGACTCCTGCAAGACAAATTACATCTGCAGGTAGGCGCGGGGCGGCCGGCCGGGAGATGAATGAGGTGGCAGGGAGGACCGCTGCGGCTGTGGCTGTGGCCGAGCTCGAGGGAGGGGAGGCCAGGGCAGGCATTGGAGAGATTGGCCAGAAACTGACCCCCGTGTCTGACACATGGTCCTTCAAAAGCCGGTCAGGTGATTGCTGTGCTGGGAATGAGGTAAATACCACTGTGCTTAGCAAACAGGGAGGGCACCCGAGCCAGGTGAGCCTGGAGGCACATGCCCACTCCACAGCCCTGAGACGCTGCCAGGAGTCCCCAGGGGTTAAGTAAGTCAGGGGAGGGGTGGGCTGGAGATATGGAGGCTCATGGCCATTGAGGTCAGAACACTGGGGAGACCAGAGTGAGAGGGTTTGAGCTGTGTCTGAGCCCTGAAGAGAGTTCCAGGATCCCTGAGTCTGTTCTGGGCCACCCGTCATCGATGTGGGCCGAAGGAGCAGGCCTCTTCCTGCTCGGCCATGTTCCCAGGTCCCGCCTCCATCAGACACATGCTAAGCTGGGCCCTGGTGTTGAAAACCTTCGCTTCCTTTGCCCTTTGGGCCACTTGCTGTTTTGATGTTTGAAGGAGTGCCTGAAGATGGTCTCTGTTTTTGTGTTTTTGTCGTTGCTTTGTTTTGTAAGCAATAGAGAATAGGTAGAGGGAGAGAGAAGGTCTCTCCTCACGCTACTCTCACTCACCCCCAGCGGTCACTATCAGCAACGTGATGTGCGTCCTTCCAGAGTTTAGGACTGAGTTCCGCTGCTGATGGAGCAAGTAGGTTTTGGAAGCAGAGACTTGCCTTTGCAGCCTCAGGCGATGCTGGTGCCACACTCGGGTGCGAAGGCCGGTGCAGGGCTGGAGGTTCAGAGGGGGCATCCCATTGGCAACACCTGGGCTCTGTCCCCAGCGTAGAGCCAGGAGCCCTCCAACGCCGCCTCTGACAAAATCGCATGCACCCAGCAGACGCTCACAGTGGACAGGTGCGTGAGGGTGTGTGATGTGCCTGGTTTCTTACCGATGCCCCAGTTCTAAAGAGCAGGAAAGAGAAGACTGATACTTCAAGGATGCTGGTGAACTGAGTTTCTGGTTAATTGTTTCATTTTGGTAGAATGGGACCCCCCACCCTCCGTCTTTCCTTAAACTCGTTGTAAGAGGGACCAAAGCAAAAGAGAAGCAGAACCGTCGCATGCTGAAGATTTTCAGAGTCATGTCCCTCTTCTTTTATTATTATTTTTTAAATTGGAAGCAGGTGACCTGCTATATGAGGAAGAGCTCAGGTGACCACGTGGGTCTTGGGGGAGGAGTCAGGTGTTTCTACAGAGCAGCTTCCCCAAGGACTCTTCCTCCCTTCCACGCCCCATTCCATTGAGTCCCTCTTAGTTGCCAGCTGGGGTCTGGATGTCTACGCTGGAAGGGTCCTGAGGAAGAGGCAGGGCCCCCCACAGCTCTGACCTGGGAAGCCAGTCAACCAGGGAGCCACAGAACCCCCCGCAGGAGATGGACGTGGTGAGGAGCAGGACACGGGGGAGGGGCGGGGGGGTGGAACAGGCAGGAGCTTGCTCAGGTGTAGGATGTCATGGAGCAGAGTCCAGGAGACTCCTCTTCTGGAGACCTTGGGTCTGAAACCCAAGTTCCTGGGCCAAGTTCAGTCTGTGAACAGAAGGGCTCCCTCTTCTAGGAGCAGGACTGGGTTTCCAGGGTCTCCCTTGGCTTGGAGCCAGACAACTCTCTCTGCCCCTACAGTTGTTACCCTGTTCCCTGGTGGCTCCAAGCAGCTGTGTAGGTAGCAGTGGGTGCGCCTTTCGCCCAAGGGGCAATGCTGGGAGGCGGTGGAGGGGAGGGGGGAGCCTTTTCATCTTGCACATGAGGTCTGGGGGAGGTCCCCGACATCCCTGCATGGGCTGGAAGCCCACCCTGAGGGGTGCATTGGCAGTACCTGGCCTGCTCCTCCAAAAACAGAGTCCTCAGTGGGTTGGTGTGAATTCGTCAAATCAGATTGCTTTCCCGCTAAGCTGTAGTGAGAAAGAGCGGGGAGCTTGGGAACTTGGGGTGTTTTGGGGAGTTGGCAAGAGGAACCTGCAGATAATGGGGTGATTTGGGTGCTGTTTTGGGGGCTCAGACTGGCCTGGTGGGAAGGTTCCAGGGACCGTGTGTGTGGAGAGACAGCCCTGATAGGATAGTGGCCGCGGCTGATGGGGCAGAAATGAACAAGGGGCAGCCCTCGCCTGATAACCACCTGGCTGGCCACCCCAAGGCGGGGACGTGACAGTGGCCACCCTGCAGAGGGCGAAGGTCAGCGGGACTGGAAGGTCGGCTGGGGGCGGTCTTTGTGCTGCTGCCTCATCTCTGGCTGGAGGAGGAACCGGATCCTGGACTATCGGGGGCCCTACCAGGTGAAATTGGCCTCGGTGTGATTGATGGGTTTCGTACCCTATCTTGAGTCTTCCCCGCGAAGGGGAATCCGGGACTTCCCCCGGTGTTACCTGTCGTCATTTAGCCCATGATTGCTTTCCAGAGCCGGGACTTCAGACTCCTGATTACCCCCTCCCTGTTGGTTGTGGTCGATGTAATTTAAGCTGCTAGGTAGCCTTGCAGTGTTTGCTTTGATCAGATTTTATTAATCTTGTCTTTAATTTTATCCTTTTTCCCATCCCCCCTCAATCCATCTTGGTGAGATCCCTGCCAGCAGCAGCTGGTCCCCCTGGAGCTGGGCTTCTGTGGGGTTTTACCTTCAGGCTCCCTGACCCAGCCCCATCCAGAGGGAGGGGGTGCGGCTGGAGGGATGATTTCAGGGTTAACTTGCATCACCCCAAAGCTAGAAGGATGGCAGGAGGGAACATCACTTCCTAAAAACCACATTCTTCGAAAGCTCACACTTGCAAATGCTCCATTTCCATCTCCACGCGAGTGACTATCAGAGAGCTGCTCGGGCTCATTAAAACTTGCCGCACTTCATGTTTCCCAGCTCTCAGCTCACAGGCGTGCTTCCCCGAGGGTCTGACCGTGCCTGTCTCTCTCCTGCCTGGTGCCTTCAAACGGAGGAGATGCAACTTTAGCTTTTCCTTTTGACTCATGCTGCTTTCTTCGCTCCCTTTTAGGAAAGCTGACAGGTTCCTTTCCTCTTGCGGTGTTTGGGGAGCGGGAGAGCGTGATGGGCCGGGCCTCAGAGCTTGTCTGGAGAAAAGCAGGCGCGGAGGTATTATTAGAAGGGTGTGATGGAATTTAAAAGCCTCCCATTCCTCCCCTGAAGCACAGTGTCTCCCTTGCCGCTGTTCTTCTGGTTGCTTTCTTAGTGCCTGCAAAGATGTCAGGGCTGAGTGTGGCCATAAAGGAAGCATAAACCTTTATTCCTGGTATGTGTTGCTATCTATACATAATTTAAACCTATGCCTTAGCTCGTTTCCCCCGAACTCGGATATCCAATATAAGCGCAGCCCTTGAGCGCTGGCTCGGGGTGCTGCAAATATGTTCATATCTCTTTTATTTTTCTAATGAATCACTCAGATGTCTCAGCTATTTTTTAACTTAATCTTTATACAAGGATATGTTTTATGATTTTTAGAGAGAGAGAGGGAGAGAGAAACATTGATGTGAAAGAGAAACATCAATTAGTTGCCTTTGGTATTCAACCCAAATGGGGATCGAACTTACAACCCAGGTATGTGCCCTGACCAAGAATCGAATCCATGGTACATGGTATGACACTCCAACGAGCTGAGCCACCGGGCCAGTGCTCTGCTATTTTTTATTGCCAAGATGTCTAGCGTCTTCCTCTTGAGCATGTCCCTTCCAGTTTTCAGGTGAGAATTACAATGTTATATTCCAAAACCCATGAACGGTGAGGTGTCAGTGTTGGAAGCAGCCAGGAGGATGCTTGGTGGGTCAGTGGCTGAACCCTTCTTGGCCCTTCTCTGCATTTGCAGCAGAGTTGCTGCATCCTTGGGCTCCAGAGTAACAATTCTTAGTCCATACTCAGCTGTAGCCCCCATTTCTCAAAGCATGACCTCTGCCCTGGGGGCTGGGTGCTAAGGGGGTTCCAGCCAGAAGCAGCCCTCCAACTTGAACACATTGTATTCCCAGGCGCTCTCTTTCCTGGCAGTGCATTGAGGTGGAACTGAATAGTGTGTTTGCTGGCCAGCCCTTCCTTCCTTCCTTCCTTCCTTCCTTCCTTCCTTCCTTCCTTCCTTCCTTCCTTCCTTCCTTCCGTTCTTCCCTCCATTCTTCCTTCCTATTGTAAGAACACTTAACTTGAGATCTACCCTCATAGCAGATTTTTAAGTGCACAATGCATTATTGTTGTCTGTAGGCAGGACGTTGTACAGCCAATCTCTAGAACTTACCTTTCATAATGGAAACTTTATTCCCACTGATCAGCAACTCCCCACTTCCCCTCCCCTCAGCCCCCGGCACCCACAATTCTCTTCTCCGTGGCCATACACTTGACCATTTTAGATGCCTCATGCAAGTGGAATCGTGCAGCACTCTCCTTCTGTGACTGGCCCAGTTCACTTAGCATAGTCTTCATGTTCATCCACGTGGTTGCATAGAGCAAGATGTCCTTCTGTTTCAAGGCTACAGCACTGCTTGGTCAAGCATATCTCCTTTCCTCTAGAAAGATTCTGATGATGCTGAACCTCAAAAGGGAAGGGACCAGAGCCCGTGTGCCCTCTGAGCCCAAGGCTTTCCTGGCCCTGCTGGTACTCGGCCTCCGTGTCCCCATAGTTTCCAGGAGAGGTGGCTTCCATCAGGTCACCAAGTATATGGTTCTGCTTTTCCCCAGGGACTGAGGGCCCTATCCTTATATCCCAGACATCTGAGGGTCTTGTTTTCTTTAGTTTTAGCAGAACCAAGGCGGCTCCAAAAGCATTTGAAATGTTCTGAATTCTGCCCTAACCAGCCCCACATTTTCCCCGCTAAGGCCGACCTTTGCAACTTAGAGGAAATGTGTTGTTGTTAGTTCGTTAACCAGGACAATTGGGGAAAATTGTCATTTCTGCTCCAGGCACTCACTTGGTGGGTCTGACAGAGTTAGGGCAGCTTTAAAGGGTGAGGAATGTGTTTTATTTGCCTGGGACCAGCCCCTTTCTCGCACAGTAAACTGTGGATCTTGGCGATCAAGGTCACCCTCCATCGCTGGGCTACATCCCCGAGCTGAGAGCTGGATTCTCCCATCACTATATCCGGGCTGGTCTCGATGTGCAGCAAGCGCAGGGCAGAGTGTCTCTGAGGATAATTAATGCCCAAAACTAGATGGGTAGATTAATTTGGCATTTAATTTTATTTTACCCTGATTCATTCACAAATGGAAATCGGCAATTAGACAATGCAAACCTTTGAACCGTGGAAGGAAAGTTTCGGGAGGATGAGAAAACATAAGTCAGACATTTTCCAGTTCATTTGAGCAGTTTTCCTTTCACGTGATTACATGGGTGTCTTTAGCAACGCGTTCAGAGAGCCGGGCGGCTCGATTTTAACGCCTTCCACCTGCGTGAGCTGCCTGCCACCCAGCCTCTGCGCTGGGGGTCCCCAGGCCCCTGCAGGGGGCCCCTGCATGGGTTGCAGAGGGTTTATCGGGGTCCCAGGAGGAGAGCAAGGATGGCCTCTGACCTCTGCGGCCGCCTCTTCTTCCTTGGCCCCGGCAGGCGGAGGAGCATGCTTCTTGTCGCCTCTTCCTGCCTCCAGCCCCAGCCCGGGGGTGAGATGGGACCTGAGGCCCTTAGCAGCAGCTGAGCCGTGGAGGAGGGAGCTCGCCACCTCCCCGCTGGCAGGGTAACCTGACGTGAATCAGGCGGGAGCCTGCTTCAACCTGCTCCGGCTTGTGGCCTCCCAGCTCCCTCCTTATCTCTCCTTTGGCAGAGGCCAGTGTAAAGCCCTTTGTCTGCTCCTGCTGGAGCCTGTCGCTTACCAAATGCTTATCTGGATTTACTCCGGATTCCCCTCTCTCCAGCCGCCCCTTCGCTGCACCTGCCTGAGCTCAGAGTCTCTGCCTCCTTCTCCTCGCTCCTTCTTTTACCTGCCCACATCCTCAGCAAAGGCACCTTTGCCACTGCTGGCCTTGAGACAGACTCAGACTCCCTCCCCTCCCCTCCCC
>NW_005366873.1:406350-420556 GCF_000412655.1 Myotis brandtii
ATTGTTGAGAGTAATAGAGATGTCCCTCTTTTTTCCCCCCATTTCCCTCCTCCACCCCAGGCGTTCACCACACTATTGTCTGTGCCTGTAGGTTATGCATATATGCATATAAGGTTTTTGGTTAATCCTCCCCCCCCAGCCCCTTCCCTCTGAGATTTGTCAGTCTGTCTTTACATTGGAACTTTCTGTGGAAAGATGGGGTCCTGGCACTAGAGCTGTGTTACTGTCCTTCAGTATGAAAGTGGGTGAAGAGGAGTGGTTTGGATTCACCCAGAAAGCCCAAACAGAGCGCCCTATGTTTTTGGGGGGTCAGAGGTGTCATAGTGGAGGGTCAGGAGCCAGACTCAGATCCAGATTCAGAGACTGAGAAACAGGGAAAGTCAAGTCGAAGGCAGGTGCTCAGTGTTGCGGGGGACAGGGGATGGGGGATGCAGTGATGGGGGTGGGACCTCAACAAAGCCAACAGGGAACAGAATCTCAGGATTAAGGGGTGGAGGGCATCACTAAAGGGCATCAGTGTCAGTCACTCACAGGGCAGGCAGAGGAGACCTCCGAGTGACACAGGACTTATCACACAGGAAATTCATCCATCCCTTCATCCCTGCATACACTCCTTCATCCCTCCATCCCTTCATCCATCCACCCATCTCTCCATCCTTCTATCCCTCCATTCCTTCATCCCTTCATCCATCCATCCATCTCTCCATCTCTGTATTCCTCCATCCATCCTTCCATCTCTCCATCCCTGCATCCATCTATCCATCATCAATCCATCCATCATTCATCCCCCATCGATCCATCCATCAGCTGGCCCGCGGTTCTTATGCCAGGAATAAGGACCTGCTTCTCACCTACAGTGCAGAGAGGCAGGCGGGCACACACCATCATGACAACCTGGAGTGGCCCTGCGGTCAGGAAGGCACAAAGCGCTTGGGGAGAACAGCCAGCTCAGCCTGGCGGCCAGCAAGGCTTCCTGCAGAAGCTGCCATCTGAGCTGGGCTGGAAGGATGGGCGACAGGGGTGGGAGCCGCTGTGGCAGGAGCGGGACCCAGGCCCGGGGCTGTGGGTGTGAGGAATGCGCATGCGTGGGAGGTAAACAATATCCAGGCGCTGGGTTTTGACGATGAGCAGCACCAGCTACGGCTACGCAGCTCACAACTGTCATCTTGCATCAGCCCAGCCGCCCAGCACAGGGACAACCGGCGGAGTGACGAGCCCAGTGGTGCTGGACTCCCACATGGAGCATTTGGGAATCAGCCTGGTCTTGCTAACTCTGAAACCCGGGTTCTGTCACCATTTCCAAACGATTGCCATTCGTGACAAGAATACAATGTTCTTACACGGCTCAGGCTTTCCGCCTTTAGTTCCAGACAGGCAGGATGAAGGTCCCAGACGACAGGCAGGATGAGGGTCCCAGACGACAGGCAGGATGAGGGTCCCAAACGACAGGCAGGATGAGGGTCCCAGACGACAGGCAGGATGAGGGTCCCAGACGACAGGCAGGATGAGGGTCCCGGCCAGGCTCGGAATCGACCCCCTCCTGGCTCAGCAGCCAGACAGCCTCGGCTGGGAGGCAGTTTCCATGGAGTTAGGAAGTAATGTCCATCGGAACCTCTTGGCCTCCTTTAAAAGGAAAAACTGCTCAGATAATACATGCTCACGAGGTTCCTACTTCACCTAATTTCCTTTGAGCACTCTTTCCTTGTTATAGAGTGGTTTCTCTGTGACAGCTTAGTAATTGCAAGAGTCCTTTCTACAAATAGGAAAAGGTCCTCCCGGTGGTTTTTTATTATTATTACGAATGCAGTCACGTTTATTGAGCACAGTCTGTTTGACTCCAAGGGCCCTTTTCCCAGGAGCGCCCCCCTGCCCACCGCCCCCCTGCTATTACCTGGTTGGACTCCGGGATTCCCTGCTGAACCATCACTGGAATTCAGAGTCCTCAGGCCTCAGCTACCCCAAGGCGGCTGATGTGAGGGTCCTGGCTGTGGATCCCACGGGAGATGGATTGTTTGCTGTCACAGAGTGACAGCCAACTCAGAATAATCCATGGTTGTGTCACCCGATTGGGGTCATCAGGTGTTTGCCTTCCTACCTCTCCTTGCCCCGTGGCCAGTTCATTACTCACAGGAAAGCCTCTGTTTTGTGGATTTTGCGTTGAGTGCGGTGCCGGTCAAAGGTTGGGGGGAAGAGGGGAGACCTGTACTCATTCCCAGAAGTGGGGGTAGGTTGGGGGAGGGGGACCTGAAGGGGGTCTCTGGGACCCTAGACTCAGACCCCTGGTGTAAGACTATGGGCCGCTGATGGATCCCCTCCCCCGCTTTTTCCTCTGCACAGGGGACCCCTCTGCTCTGCCCAGTGGCTGTTTCATGTACTTGGACCCATGAAGTGCACAGGCAGGGAGACCTAGCTTCCCCGTCAAGCCTAGACCTAAACTTAGATTTTACGATTTCTCTCTTTTTTTTTAAATTTCAAAGGTAGGGGGTGCTTCTGTTTCATACTGCTCAAATGTGTTTTATCCACTGAGCAAGGAATGGGTCAAAGAATGGGGAGAAGGGAGACCCCAGTATTCCTAGGAGGCTGCCTCCTCATCCAGACAACAGCCTGTGGGGGTCCAAGGGCACCGCACTCCGGCCAGCACCCACAGCCTGCCACCCTCAGGGGCTGGGTGGTTGTCATGTCTAATTAATGCTCAGGTCTCAGCCAAGCTCGGAGTTCAGCTCCACCCAGGGAGACCCCAGGCCCCTCCCAGGCGGTACCCCAAGTTAGTTATCCTGCAGTCACGTCGGTGTTTCCACTTCCGTGGGCATTTCCAACTCAGTGAATGGGAAATCGCGCTGTCATTTTCCAAAGCAATTAATTACGCAGAAAATGTGGCCTTCAAGAAAGGCAGGGATTTAAAAGAAGCACCCATGTGAGAAGCACCGCCCCGAGCTGGAGCTGGGATTTTGTTTTTCCTTCTCCGATCGCCGTCAATGTGTTTGTGAGTGAGGCGGACCCGGTTGGCACCTTGGTTTGGCTGTTCTAGAACGGGGGCAGCTCGAGGCCTCCGTTTCACGTCCATAAATGGAGGTAATGACTCCATCCTCACGGGGCAGCTGCGAGGGCTAAATGCAACAGCATCAGCACCGGGCCCGCCACCTCACACAGGACACAGTCTGTCCGCTTTCTCCCTCACCCTTCCCACAGGCTTTATCTTAGGGGACAGAGAAAACTTAAGATTCCAAACGTAGCATTTCGCCCCCAGTGGCAGGCAGAGACTGTCAGCGTAGGCCGAGGGGGCAGGTTCTTACGGCTTCACACTTGTGGGCACCCACGGCTTCAAGCAGCGTGTGGAAATGTCACCCTGCGGGGTGAGGCCAGCTGCTCAGCCTCACACTTCAGCATTTGTAGAGTCTGTAGCATTAGGGAAAACGGGGGGACGGAGGCGCGTGCAGACAAAGTCCAGAGGTGCTTGGAGTGCGTGTCACCTCAAGACCATTCTGTGCAGAATAGACGGCTATTGACACACCACACACAGGAAGGCGTGAAGGGGGCTGGCCATGGGACGCTGGGCCTGGAGTCCTCGATTCACTATTGTCTAAACTGTGTAGGCAGTGGGGGGACCGCTGGCAGCCTCAGGGGCATGGGCCGTGGAGGTGACCCTGAGTAACTGTGAAGAGAGGCGTCTGGGAGGTGCTGTGTCTGAGTCAGTGATGTGAGCTCCCCAGCAAAGGGCAGCCACTGACTCAGGCACCTTCCTCCCCGCCGGGTGGTTCTGTGCTGTGACTCACGCGAGCCACAGCCGGGGGCAGCGTGGCTGGTTGTACAGGACTCAGGGGCCCCAAATCCGCTGAGCCAGGGACAACGTGGCAGGGACGTGGGGATGACGGCGATGGTGACGAGGAGGAGGATGGGGAAAGCAACATTTGTGTTTGACATTTACTGTGTGCCAGGCACTGTGCTGCGCACTTCCCAGCAGCCCTGGGAGTGGGGGCGGTCACGTCGTTCCCCATTTCACCGATGACGAGGTGCGACCCCGAACAGCGTCTGCAGGCCTCCGAGTGATGCCGCTGGAACGCAAACCCAGAGGTGTCTGCAGAGCCCGGGTTCCGGACACGGGGCTGCCTACTTCCGGTACAGAGTGTGTGGATCTTGCTGGTCCCTCACTTTTTGGGAAAAAATAACTTTAAAAAGACTTAGATGGCTCCGTTTACTTGATGCAATTAAGAATTAAACTGGTTGGCTTTAGCATTGCTGTCACATCTGCAATAAACTTACGTGATGTTCTGGCAAAAATAACTAACTAAGCAAACAGACCCTAAGATCACCAGCTTGGGTGGCGTGGTTGCGGGGACAGTTCCTTATTAACATGGCTTCAGTGGACCATGTAAGACAGCCCCACTGCCCTGCAGAAAAATCGGGGGTCGTGTAGTTTTCATAGCCGGGAGCTTTAGGATAAAGTGTAGAACAGCGAGGCACCAGGTGAGGGGGTGGGAAGGTGCTGTTGAGAAGAGGATGTGGAGCGTGAGAAGGGATTACAAAGCAGGGCTATGGATTTTCTGAAAAGGGGAGGATTATCATCTGACAGCACTGGGATGAGTGAGGTATTCTGTGGATGTATAACCCCCCAGTTCCCGGTCTCCTGAGCGGGAGCCCATCTAGGAAGGAAGGTATGAGGGACCAGCTGTTTGCTGAGCTCCAAGTCTCTGTTGACCTTAGAACAACTTGGCTGGAAGAGAAGCGACCGGGTGTATATTTACTGTTGAGCATACTTTGCCTTAGGGCGTCTGCAACCCTATTAAAGATGAATAGGGGATGTTCTTTTCATATGTTTCTGCTTAAAGTCTGTGCAAGTGGAGGCTGCTAGCCAGTCGGACATCCACTGCCTCCCCCCTCCCCGCACCCCCCGCCCCCAAACACACAGAAACTCGGCCCCTTTAATGTCCCAAAGGTAAATTAACATTCCTATGAGTTTGGAGCTTGGGGCCACACCTACCTCAGAGATATTAGTGCTTATCCTTTGGGGATGGGGGTAAGGGGAGGGAGTTTTTCCAAATGACTCAAGTGAAGAGTATAACTTTAATTGTTCGTCCTCTGGGAACTCCCCGAGGAGCAACGTTTGACTGAAGGAGGCCAGGCAGCATTTGGGGTAATTTCTAGAATGTACCTGTGTTTCCCTAAAGTAATTAGACTTCGTTTCCTCTGGCTGTAAAGGTCATGATGCGAACGGTTGCCTTTTCCCCGCCCTCATTCCTTGGCTCAGGGCCCCTCCCTCCATCTTCAAAATCAGCAAAGGCCAGTCCAGCCTTTCTCACATCCCAGGGCTCTGCCTTCCTCGTCTCCCTCGCACTTTTAAGGGCCCTTGTGGTCACACTGGGTCCACCTGAGTAATCCAGCATAATCTCTCCACCTCATGGCTCACCACCACAATCTTACCTGCAGAGGCCTCTTTGTCATGAGAGAGTTAGGTTCCAGGGATTCCAGTGGAGACCTGGTCAGGCGCCATTATTCTGCTTACCCCCAGTCCTGTTTCTCCCGACATGTCTTGGTCTACATTTTGGTGTGCCGTGAATCCTGGAACTCGTCATTTTCCCCTGGCTTCCCAGAGGCTGTTAGAAGGCACAGAACCAAACGCATAGCTTTCCTCTAGCTGGGGGTATGTGTGCGTTATCTTTCTGTGGCCACGGATTCCAATCCCGTTGATTTTTTACGTTGATTCTGTTGCATCAAAGCTACGCCGGAGTGCACCTCACACTTCTTTCTGAAGCAAGAGAGGGTCAGGGCATCAGTAATTCAATGGAGCCATGCTGGGTGCCCTTCCCAGCCCAGGGTTCCTGAGCCGGCGACTCAGAGCGTCTTAGGCTCCAGGGGGAATGTGGGCAGCTCCTGTCACTCACTCCTGAAGGTGGAGGTGCCTGCAGGATTCCCCACGAAATAAACCCACACCGTGTCGGGCTGGCTCTCTTGGTGAAAGACGGGTTGAACATCTAGGTTTCTATTTCTCCTGGTGGCTCAAAGTCACACAACCGATCGCCCAAGTTGCCCTGCAGAAATAGAAACGCCGAATGGGATAAGATGTCCTCTTCAGGAATCCCAGCGTATTTGTCCTCGGCTGCTATCCCATCAGAAAGCTAGTGGAGGGTTTCAGCATCTGGAAAACCTCCCATGTCTTTTCTCCCTCCATTTCTTCCCATAAAAGCGAGCACCGCCAAAGCTAGGTTTCTACACTAATGGACACGCTGTAGCGTGGATAGTACAAAAGAGCTTTATTGACTTGGCGCCGCCGCGTAGGGTTGTTTGCAATGTTCCGCGCTCCCGTTATGACTTAGAGTCTGTGGAACCGGGGCATGAGGCTGTGCATGGGAAAGATGGGTTGGGGAGGGAGGAGGCCCTGGCCGAAGGGCCGCTCTGGGGCATCCGATCAGAGGCTGCCAAGAGCCCTTTCTAGGTTGGAATGGATGCCCTTGCCAACTACCATAACTTGCTTTTCACGTGTGCCACGCGGAGATGAGCTGTCCGGCCCGCCAGCCTCTCTGCTGATGTTGATTGACGGCTGTCAGTGTTCAGGCAAGGGGTCCGTGTGAGGGATGCCGAGATGGATGGGATGCTGCCCCGGACTTCCCTCAGGAGCCGCTGCAGTCTGATGTGATCAGAGAGCCTAAGGAAGCCTCCTGTCTCTGCCCATAGCCTGCTGTCACCAACCCTCACCCTGGAGGGATCCCAGGCAGGACGCATGGATGATAATGAGGCATGGCTCTTCCTGGGTCCTGGCATTGCTTCCTCCCGGGAGCCGGGGGTGGGGGGACGCTTTCTCACAGCCCTGGGGGCCAAGCGCAGAGGGCAGTGACCACAGCCTCCAGGGACCCGCGTGCCTGGCCAGGAGCTGCCGAGGAGCCAGACGAGCAACGTGGTTGGGGTTCCTCAGGGCGAGTGGGGAGCGGGCGTTTGTTCAGTGGGGTGTGGCCTCTCAAGTATCAACATCGAGCTGAGCAGGGGTTTGGGGTAACAGGCATTGGCCTCTGCTTGGCCGCAGAGCCCTTCCCGGCCCAGGAGACGGGCATCAGGCGAGTCTCGAAGGCTTCGGACACCTCAGAGTCCTCTCTCCCAGCACCGTGGGCTGCGGTCTGGCTGAGGCACCGAGAAACACGCCCATCGGCGAGGCTTTAATCGTCCCAGCAGGAGTGGGATCCCTGTGCAGGGCCGAGGAGAACACGGTGTGCGGGGCCGGGGCATCAGTGTGGGGGGCGTGGGAATGAGGCCTTTGCTCCCGAGTGGACACGTCCTCCCAGACGGCGGGAGGACCTGAGCTTTCCGAGGGGCGGCCTGAGCCCTCAGCTGCATAGCCTGCCCCCCAGGGAAATGCTGGGCCTTTGCTCCGAGGAGCCAGTATGCGCAGCCCAAAGGGGAACAGCAAGGCCAGAAACCATCTCCTGCCAAATGGATCTAATAGAGGCCCTGGTTTGCCCACGGCTGCCTTGCAGATGTGCCCTCTCCCTGGAGGCTGGCGGGGAAGGAGGGCTAAGGTAATTGACTGGACACAGAGAGAGGGAGGTCTGCTTTGTGTCACTGCAGCCGACAGTGACCGGGACTGCGCTCCTGCTTCGTCGGCCCAGGTCTCATATTAGCAGCGTGTTTTCCCAATTATTTTCATTCTGCATAAGAGATGAGCAGTATTAACAAACTTACTGACGTTTCGTCATTGTCAATCTATGCCTTTTCCCCCAGAACCCCTGAGGGGGGCAAAAATAGCTTTTCTTAAAACGCCTTTATTTGATGAGCTCATGTGACTGAGATGCTTTACGCCAGGCCCCAGGGTCCCTGGCGTGGGATGTCTCAGATTCATGGTGGTCAGAGTTGCCGACTTCAGCCACAGAGGTGTGGCCTGTAGGGAGTATGCAGTACAAGAACCAGCAGACGATAGATGAGGATGTGTGTTTCTGTGTTTGGTGTGTGTTTTTTGCTGTTGTAGTTGCAAGGGCTTAACAGTGGGAGCTCCGGACCAGGGATTGGGAAGAAGAGATGGAGGGGTGGGAAGTAAGAGTTCATTGGGCAATGTGTTTTCTGGGTTCTGGGGCGGCGCTGGGTGTAACTGACATTGAGGTCCTACAGCAGCCATTGAAAACACGCACCCATTTCCCAGGTGAAGAAACTGAGAGTTGGAGAAGTGAAATAGCTCCCTAAGGCGCGAGAGCCTGGAAGCCGGGCGGGGCTGGGATGAGACACGGGTGTGCTCCACTGCGGGCCTGGCATCCTTTGCTTCCTCTCACTGGCCCGCTGAGGAAGCTTTCAGGAGTGACAGGCTTGAATACCAAGACGCCAGCACCCTCGTGCTCACACTGGGCTCAGAGAAAAATACTAGGGATTTCTTACAGAAGCAGATTAATCAGGGGATCCTGTCCCAAGGCCCTGGGCTTCTCCTGTGTGGGCAGTGGTTGGTCCCAGAGACCCTTAGTAAAGGGGAGCCTCGTTCATCGGTAGACTCACCACCCTCTTTTTAAAAAAAAAAATTTTTTTATTGATTTCAGAGAGGAAGGGAGAGAGAGAGAGAGAGAGAGAGAGAGAGAGAGAGAGAGAGATCAGTGGTGAGAAAGAATCATTGATCGGCCGCCTCCTGCATGCCCCACACTGGGAATAGAGCCCACATCCCGGGCATGTGCCCTGACTGGGAATCCAACCGTGACCTCCTGGTTCATGGAGGTCTACGTTCAACCACGGAGCCACGCCAGCCGGTCCGTCTGCACCGTGCGGCCCCTGTTGTGCTCCTGCGTTGTGTTCAAAGTGCTCCCTGAGGCTAAGTCAGCGTAACATTAAGAAAAAGGCTCTGAAGAACAGTCTCGTCAAATAGTGGCAGAGGGAGAGCGATGAGCTGTTTGAGGACTTAAATACAATCCCAGAACAATGAAAGCCCAGCGCCCTCTACACGTTCCCTCCCAGGGCTGAGTCATGGGCATCGGCGTTCCTCTCAGGGAGGGCCGTGTGCCACCACCACGGCGTACGTGGCTCTAGGCAGGGCCTTAACCTCTTCGGCCCTGAGCTTGTAGGTGCGATGAGGGCGTCTTCTAGAAAAATCTTGGTTTCTATACTCCAAGGAACCCCAATGCCATGACTCTCACATCATATGTAACGGCAGAATGCAACCATGGATGAGAGAAATAATAACGCTTTGAAAGCAAGTGGGTTTTTTTCTCCCCAAGTAGCTTCGAGTGTCCCATAGGCCAGCGGTCGCCAACCTTTCGGACCTCAGGGGCCACCAGTGGTCCGTGGACCACCGGCTGGCGACCGCTGCCATAGACCGTATTTCTGAAGTGGGAGGGAAATCCAAGAGCTTAACGAATGAAGCAACATGTTTAGGAACTCTGGTTAATTAGTGTCAGAGCCCGGACCGCATCCAGGAGCTCACGGGCTGAGTCCAGGGCTCCGTTCCACCAGGCACTCGGCGTGTGTCCAAGTGCGGGGCTTGTCCTGAGAAGACGTGGAAGGCATCAGGGTCATCCAGGAGGAGTTAAGCTGGCAGGTCTGGGAAGGTTTTCACCTGTTCGCACTTTTCCTAAAATGTTAGGAAATCGGTAGTAAATGGTGTCCCCCCCGCTGTCAAAGGCCCCTCTGCTGTTTGAGGAGACGCTCCTCCATGTTATCGTTATGATCGCTTTTCTGCTTCCAGTGGGCAGCGCGCTCCCTTTAACGTGTGATTTCCTGCATCAGCCACGGTGTCCTCTTCCCCAGGTTCCCTGAGGCCACCATGGCGTGGGCCGGCCTGTGGCTCCTCTCTAAGCGTGGGGACCCTTCCCTTTCAGAGGGAGATAGGTTTGTCCATGAGTGACTATTCATTTCATTTTCGTTTTGTCCCAGAAAAACCATCGTGTTCATCGCTGCTGTCGTCATGGAGATTTCATGTCTCCCGAAGAAGCCCCATTGTGGGTCTTCTTTGTGAATGCCACGCTGCATGTGGGAGCGTTCTGGCTTGGGTCGCTGCAGCCCCGGCGGGGAAGCCATTCAAACGGGCTGCGGCGTGATTCCTCACCCCGGGCGGGCAGGGGGAAGCGTGCAGAGGGGCTGGCCTGGATGCTGGGGAGCGGGGGTAGCTGGTGCTCAGGCCGTGGCTGCTGATTGGACAGATGAAGATCAGTGGCCTGACAACCTACTAGACACTTGGCTCTCTACAGCCTCGTGAACTCAGCACGATCCACCCCAGCCCTCTACGTTCCTTGCAGACCTGTCCTCCCGTGTCTGCCCCCACAGCACCACTGTCTCCCGAGGTGTCCATGCCCTGATTCTGCGCCCCCCCACCCTTTTCCAGTCTTGACTTCTGTTTGAGTGATGCCCACCCCTCAGTGCATCCTTTCTTCCTCCCCTTCCGACCCTCAGTTCTTCCCTTTGGTTCACCGTTGGCGGCAGCCTCCTAAGTAGCCATTTCTCCCGTCCTGGGACAGTTTCCTGCTCTCCCTGTCGCTGCCAGAACAGTGATGTCACAGAGTCGGTACTAAGCAAATCTTAGCTGAAGCATTGAGACACGAAAGAGGCTTCCTCATATGCAAATCAGATCTTGTTGCTTCTCTGTGTAAAATCCTTCAGTGGCTTCCACTGCTTTTCAAGTCAAGTCCAAACTCTTGGGTCGGTCATTCAAGGCTCTTTGCAGCCTCACCCGGCGAGGGCCATCTCCCGTCACTCAGCATTTGCACCCTGTGGCCCTGCCATCCCCAGCGAATGACGAACTGTTTTCTGGATGGTGCTTGTGTGAAAGGTGGTGATGGACAAGGATCTCTGGCTCTGTAATCAGATTTAATAGGGTCACATTCCAGCTCTACCCGAATAGCTCTGCCTCCGGGAAGGCATTACTTATCCCCTCTTTGCCTCAGTTTCTTTGTCTGTAAAATGGTGCTCATGGTATCACTTACTAAGGCTGTTGTGAGAATCAAATGTGTGAATACAGCACTTAGATCAGTGCCTGGCACATACAAACACCACATTATAGTTACCCTGAGATGATTATGAGTGTGGTTACTTCATCCTATGCCTCTTCCTTCTGCCTGGAATACCTTCCTCCACCATGGCCCCATAGATCCTACACATCCTCCAAGTCTCAGGCCCAGTGCCACGGCCTCTCTGAAGCCAGCTTGTGTAGCTGAGTCATATTATAAGCTTAAGTTGTGGGGATCAGAATGTGTGGTTTTAAATCCTGCTTCTAGCCCTGACCAATGTGGCTCAGTTGGTTGGGCATTGTCCTGTGCACTGATTCTATTCACACGCCCGGGTTACGGGCTCCATCCCATGTAGGGAGCATGCAGGAGGCAATCGATCAATGTTTCACTCTCACATGGATGTTTCTCTCTCCCCTTCTCCCTTCCAGTTTCTCTAAAAATCAGTTAAAAAGAAAAGATTTTAAATCCTGCTTCCTACGACTCACTATTTTTCTCTAGTCCAGGGGTAGGGAACTTTTTTTTCTGCCAATGGCCATTTGGATGTTTATAACATCCTTTGCGGGCCATACAGAATTATCAACTTAAAAATTAGCCTGCTATGTTTATTCAAACATTTAATTAGCTCATGCCTTGGTAGGGCCAGACCAAATGATTGCTCAGGCCTTATACGTTCCCCACCCCTGCTCTAGTCTAAACTTGCTAGGCTGTGGTTTTCTTATCTATAAAATTAGGGGAGTGAAACAACAGTCCCTACGCTGTTAGAGTTGTTGGGAAAAAATATAAAGTGTGTAAAGACATACCTGGCATATACTAAGTACTCCATTCATGTTAGCATTTTTTATTAGCAGCCTTTCTTATTTTTTTTTCTTATCAAGAGCTAGCCACTGTATCATTATAACCTTTCCACATGTTTCTCTCAGCTTCTAGACTGCGAGTTATTGGAGTTCAGGGACAGGGAGCTTATCATTAGATCACAACACTTGACACATCATTCCATCAATGGAACGGACACGGATTCAGCTGCTTTGTCAATATGTGGAACCGTCTGTCCACGTTGCTTTAAGAGATTTCAGGGTTGGGAGGCACATGTGCAATATCGAGATTTTGTAACATAGGAATCTGTACCTGAAGCCTATATGACTCTGTTAATCAATGTCACCCCAATAAACTTTAATTTAAAAAACATATGAAAAGAAAGAAAAGGAGATTTCAGAGAACTGTGAAGGAAGAGCTGGTAAGGGAGGGAAGTACCTCTGGGGGAGGCCTGTTTCCGTTCTTTGGAAGGTACTGAAAACCGGAAGTTAATTGCAGCTACACCATTTCCTTTGGGCCAGAGGTGTCTGGGGATGGGAGAGGACATCTGCCCAGCCAGGGCAGGAACTGACTGCCCAGCCACCACACATGTTTTATGGGTGGATTGACAATATCATATACTGGTTCTTAAACAGGGTTGTGCTGGGAAATATTTAAAAACTCTTCTCCCAGAACAACACAAAGCCCTGATTTGTGGTGTGTGCTGATTACTGTGGTGTAAATATTCCCACCGAGGCCGCTTACAAGCTACCACTGCAATTCCTCACGAAATTCCTGAAAATGTACCCGTCGGGCAGTAATGAGCGGGCTCCATCACTCGGCTGTGTAAACTTCTTACTTCAGTTTTTGTCTCTGTAGAATGCGATCCTATACTGTGATCCTGTCTCCAAACAGAAATGTCCCGGGCAGCTGGGTCCAATGTGAAGGAACCGTGGGAATGGCAATGTTTTAGCGAAGCTGCCTGCGCTCACCGTTACCTTGAAACTCCCACCCCCTCTGCTGGCTGTGCTTGCCTGAGGGCCAGGATCTGTGCTGCTGATCTTCTCTCCAACACCAGGCTGCCCAGCATTCTGCTCGGAGCAGTACATACAGTTTTATCCTCTGGATCGGGATTGTGCCCGGTGCAGCAGACTGACTCAATTAGCCTTTC
Organism: Myotis brandtii; assembly: GCF_000412655.1. Classification (NCBI taxonomy): domain Eukaryota; kingdom Metazoa; phylum Chordata; class Mammalia; order Chiroptera; family Vespertilionidae; genus Myotis; species Myotis brandtii. Next base: position 419,215 of record NW_005366873.1, read on the forward strand.
GTTCCAGAGTCCAATTGTGAGTCAATTCTGAGGTTGTTAAGCAAAATGAGTCTGGTGGCAGTCGCTTTGCGCTGAGGGACAGTCATCCACATCACGGGGCCGTTCAGTTAATAATAGTCTCCTCGAGAGACCACGAGAAGCGGGAGACACGTAGACAGAGCGACCTTTCATCCGTCTGGAGGTGGGGGGCGGGGGGCGCAGGGCTGCCAGGTCAGAGAGCCGATCGATCGGGTGGTGTGCAGAGCGGGAGCCAGAGCTGCCTGCCCTGCAGTTGGCTTTTGCAAAGTTAGAAGCCCGGGACGGCGAGATCATTAACTTTCATGACCAGGAAAATACTTCTGAAATTAACACTCCGTCCAAGCTGCATGCCATTGGAGCCAGCTGGGTGAGCCTGGGCCACCTCCGGGGATTTCCTCCGAAAAATAAATCCTTTAGCCAGGCTACAGGAAACAGCCAGGGTCTATGCGCTCCAGTGTGTTCAATTAGAGGCAGAACACGCCAGCGAGGCTCAGGCTGCGGGGAGAGAGCCAGGCGCGCCCACCTGCGTGCCTGAGTCTCAGATGGAGGGTTTTGTGGAGTCACTTAGCTTTAGCACGTGGCCCTGCTGGGAAGCCACACAACGGGCCCCGCTGAGAGGGTCAGGTGCTGTGCAAAGACAATAAAGCCGAGCTCCAGCACCTGCCCCGGGGGATCCACAGCGATGGAACCAGGCCCACAACATACGGGAGCACACAGATCGGCACAGATGGGTGGGAGGCAGACATGCCTTGTTTACAAGGGTCCAAGGAGCGGCCAGTCTCCCAGGAACACTGCGCAGCCTCTGCCGTGTGCTGGGAACCTTTCGATACCCTGCTCCTTAAAGCCCGCCTGTGATAAAGGGGCACAGATGTGCTTCCTGCGGGCCTAGGACAGACCTTGGTGATCATCCCACATCCTACCTTGCTCGGTCTGCTCGTACAAGATGCTAAGTAAACAGTTGCTTGGGTGGAAAGAAGTGAAAACAGCACTGGGTGTGTGGGCTGCCCACGCGGGGGAGCGAAGGAGAAGCAAGCGGAGACAACCATTCATTGTTGGCCGTAATCGCTGGAGAATTTCAGTTCTCTGGCGGCCCATTGTGTTCTGCACATGGATGCAGAGCTGCTGTCTGCTGAGATGACCTCAGAGGGCCCAGCTCAGGCAGGACTTCTCCAACAATATCCTCTTCAGACTGAAAAACAGCCAGTTGGTCACCCAGAGGCCTCTCCCCTCTCTGCCCCCCTCTTCTCCCCCAGACCAGAGTGTCTGCGGCCCCTCTCCACGCTGGGTCTCTGCAACTTCACCAGCACCCAGCGCATCCGGGGGT